>NW_025423204.1:0-50414 GCF_020497125.1 Mauremys mutica
CGCTGGTGTGTGGCCACATTTGCAGCATTTCCAGCGCTGTTGGGAGTGATGCATTATGGGCAGCTATCCCAGCGTTCAAGTGGCCGCAACGTGCTTTTTAAAAGAGGGGGGTGGAGTGGGGTCTAGTGTGACAGGGAGCGGGGGGAGAGAGAGAGTGGATTTTTGGAGCCAACACTGTGTGTTTAGCTTCCTGACTTGAAAAATCAGAACATTTTTCCGACCCCTTAGTCTTAACTCTTAATTGCAAACAGCCTGCAGGCAACACGACTCCCCACTGTTTCCCTGCCTGCCTCTCATTTGATTGTTTACAGCCAGGTACAGATGATCACAGCAAACAGGAGCTTTGTTTGTTTTTTAGATAGCAGCAGCGGCAACGGAGGAGCTCCACAGAGCTCGTTCACAACAGGGAGGAGGATCTCATTTGATTGTTCACAGATTGATCACAGCAAACAGGAGCTGATAAGCAGCTCCGGTAGAAACGGGAGCTCCGGAGGTTCACAACAAAACAAAGAGAGGCTGCATAACAAAACAAAGGGAGTAATTTAGTTAAAAGCATTCTGGGATATCTCCTTATTCCCTGGAGGCCAATAAAAGCGCTGGTGTGTGTCCACACTTGATGAGCAGCGCTGGATCACCAGCGCTGCAATCGCTACACCCCAACCCGGCCAGGTGTACAGCCAGCGCTGCAGCCAGGGAGTTGCAGCGCTGGATGTGCCTTGCAGGTATGGACGGTTACTAATTGCAGCGCTGGAAAGCCTCTACCAGCGCTGCAACTTGCAAGTGTAGCCAAGCCCTTGGTCTTCTTGAGCCAAACCCCATGGCTGGGCCCCTCTCTCTAGACTGGGCTGAAGTGAAACCCCAGAGCCAGACACTCCTCCTCCTGGAATGGTCAGATGCTGCTTAGCTCTGTCAGAGCAGCTTTGGCTGGGGGATTCTCCCAGCACTTTCCAATAGCGGGAAGCTACGAAATCCCCATTTGCCTGCTGGGGACGGAGCCCTAGAGGGGGGAGCAACTTGCCCAGAGTCCCCCAGGAAAAGGAAAACAACCAGCAGTGGAACCAATAGGAAACCCAGCAATGGAACTCAGGAGTCCTGGGGGTGTGCTAGGGTGACCAGATGTCCCAATTTTATAGGGACAGTCCCAATTTTGGGGTCTTTTTCTTATCTAGGATCCTATTACCCCCCACTCCCTGTCCCGATTTTTCACACTTGCTGTCTGGTCACCCTCGGGTGTGCACATGTGTGGGTCCCAGCTGCTCCCTGCCCCCCTCATTGAAGCAGGTGTGCAGGGGGTTACTGCCCTGGGAACCGCAGGGCACCAGTGGACATGGGGCTGGCTGCAGGCAGGGCAGGGGCTGATTGGAGGTAAGGTCTGGCTGCAGGCAGGGCAAGGGGTGTGGGGCTGACTGGAGACAGGGGTGTGTGGGGCAGGCTGGCTGGCTGCAGGCAGGGACACAGGGGGGTGCATCAGGGGTTGGCAGGGCTGGAGACAGAGGAGTGCGGGACTGGCTGGCTTCAGGCAGTGGGGTGCGGCAGGAATTGGCTGGAGACAGGGCAGGGGGTATGGCAGGGGCTGGCTGTGGGCAGGGGGTATGGGCTGGCTGCAGGCAGGGCAGGGGGTGCGGGGCTGGCTGCAGGCTGGGGGGGGTGTGGGGGCTGGTTGGCTTTGCGAGGGGCCACAGGGGTGTGTGGCAGGAGTTAGCTGGAGACAGGGCAGGGGGTGTGGCAGGGGCTGGCTGTGGGCAGGGGTTGTGGGGCTGGCTGCAGAGAGGGGCTGGCTGCGGGCAGGGCAGGGGGTGCAGGGCTGGCTGCAGAGAGGGGCTGGCTGCGGGCAGGGCATGGGGTGCAGGGCTGGCTGCAGAGGGGCTGGCTGCGGGCAGGGCAGGGGGTGCGGGGCTGGCTAGAGGCAGAGCAGGGGGGTGCAGCAGGGGTTGGCTGGAGCCGGGGCGTGCGGGGCTGGCTGGAGACAGGGGCTGGCTGCAGGGAGGGCAGGGGGTGGAGGTCACGCAGAAAATGTCCTGAGAGGTATTTTAAGGTGAAGATAACACCATGGTTACCAGGTGACTGGCACATCCTGGGTTAAAGAAAGGAAGGGAGCTGGAGTTAATAGTCTGAAGTATTTGTGTTACCAACCCTGTCACTGTCTGACCCCCCTTCAGTGTGGAGCAGGTGTGTACGTTGCTGCGTGGAACGCACCGACTCCTGCAGAGCAAGGGCAGCTGTTTCCATGGCAGAGAGCCTGGCACTTAGGAGACTTTCCTGACTTGCTGTTTTGAAGCAATTCAGTAAAATAACGGTGGAGCTACAATGTCCGGTCCAAAATTTCAGCCCCCTGGTGCAAAAACGCTATTTTAGGATCTAAACAGGAGGCTTCCAGCGCTAGGACACCTGACCAGAGAGCTCAGTGGGGGCGTAACAGCTGCTGACTCTGAGGGTCCTGGGCTAAATCCACTTGCAGGTGGAGGCGTTTCGATTTTTTGATCGATAATGAGGAAGGCGAAGATTTAATCCCAGGTATTTTTAGTAAATGTCATGGACAGATCACGGGCAAAAACCAAAAGCTCATTGCCCATGGCCCGGCCATGACTTATACCATAAATACCCCTCATTGAATCGTGGGGAGGGAGGCCCAGGGGGTCCGTGGCACCAGCTGTGGGCGCAGGGAGTCCAGGGGGCCCGTGGCACCATGTACTGGGGGAGAAGCCCCGGGGACCCACTGCCACTCCAGATGCTGCCAGGTAAGGGGAGCCCCAGAGGCCAGCCCTGCTCCGGCCACCTCGGGACAGGTGCCAGGAGCCACTGAGCTGTGGCTGCTCCTGCCACCCTTGGAACCACTGCTCAAGCTGTCCCCAGGCCAGCTGCTGGGGCAGCCACGGAGTCAGCCACAGTGGCCACTGCAGAAGTCACAGAATCTATGACTTGTGCAGCCTCCGTGACACAGAGGGATCCCTAATAAAGAGACAAACCCCTCCCTGCTGTGACTGCAGCTCCTGGAAGGAAAGAGAAGAACAGAAAGTGAAGAGAGAAGAAAAGAGAGAGATTCCCTGTCAGCTCTCTCCCCTGCTCCCTCCCCCTTGTATTCTGTAACCCCACCTCACTGGGTTCCCTGTGCTGGTGCCATGGGGGTGACTCTAGAGTTCTGGGGCTTTGGGGGGAGGGGAAGGGGGCTCTTCACTTCTCAACATTTCACACAGATTTGTCTTTGGGCTAAAGTTTCTCCTGTGAGGCCTCTCAGTCAGAGCTGTACCCCACCCCCTTCAGGGGGGGGGGGGTGTAAATTGCAGAGTAGGCAGAGAAGTTGCCCATAAAGGGTCATATTGTTCTGGTGACTGGTTCTGACCTGGGTCACACGTCCTCTGACACAGGCTCATGTGCAGAACATGGGAGCTCTGGCTTGTCCTAAATGCTGTAGAGTGTGAGTTCCTGGGAAAGGGCAGGGGAGAGGGAGTAAGAGAAGAAAGGCAGAGACATTGGAGACGAGGAATTGTGGGGAGAAGAAGGAGAGAACAGAGAGACAATAAATGATTGAAGCAGAACAGGTGTCCCAACTCCATCTTGCTCATCACAGGTGTTCACAGAGCTGGGTAGCTGCAGATTTTCCAGTGTCAAGTCTGAACTTTGATTCTAACAATGTGCGTTGAAATATCAAGGGGATCTCCACATACCTGATCTCTTCCCCCCCTCCCCTTTTTTGTATTAATTTTAATTTTGACGTGTTTGGCTTAACCGTGATCGTCTCTTTCCCCACCTGTATTGCAATTTGGGGTTTATGTTTATTGTGCCTCCCTTTTGTTCATGTCATTATAATTGTAACAGCAAAGGAACCTGCAGGAGCAAAAACTGACTCAAAACTTCATTTCCCCATCATGCCGGAACATCCTACAAACAGCTCACGCAGCTGGAATCATAACACGCAAGGCCAGGGGATGGGAGATGCAAGTTTCCAAGTGTTCTGTCTTTCTCAGATGACACATTCCAGCCCCTTGTGAGCCTCCATCCTGTATGACCTGCTGGACTTTGACACATTTATTGTTTCATTCTATAGATAATGTGTTTGTAACACAATGTGACTGAAATTGTACCACTTCCAGATGAGGAAACAACAAAAGAGAAAAGCCATTATTGCATTGACTGGGAATCAAACCCAGACGAATTGCTTAAAAAGCACCTATGCACACCACTATACCAATGCATCTGGCAGGAGTAGCTTTTCTGCAAGCTGTGAGTGCTGGCAGAGGGAGTGACACATGACCACAGAGTTAGTGAGTAGGGTGGATGGGCTGGAAGCTGCCTGACAGCTGGGAGCAGAGTTAGGATCCCAGAGTGACTGAAAGGGGGCAAAGGTGAAAACAGATCTCACTGGGAGCTGGCCCCACACCTGCCCCGCCCCTAGGAGAGGGGAACTGAAGCTCAACTTCAATCACAGAAAAATCTTCCCTGAGAAGGAAGGGAACAGCTTGTTTTAAAGACCAGGTTTGTGTTTGTTCCTGCTACATACGGAGGGGCTGGGTAGTGCTGATTCCAGCCCCCAGACTCTGGGAGGATAAGGAACAAATTCAGGCTGCCAGTGACCTGCAGGAGGGAGATGATCTTTTGACAGTGACGGACGCCTCGTCCTAAAGGCCTTTGTCTGCCCCCTTCCAGTGACTGTTTGGCACAGGAATGCAGCCCCCACTCCTGGGTCTCTCCTGGGGAAATAATGTTTCTGTGCAAAACACCAAAGCTTTTAACAGAAAGGAAGAAAAGGAAATGGCCACATGATGGGACTAGGACATAAGGAATGAAACACAAGATGCTTCTCCCATGTGCATTGACTTTTAAACTTGTTTGTGGTGGTGGTGTATCCATGTTGGTCCCAGGGGTCCCCTGGGGCACCGGGCATTGGCCACTTTCGGGAGAGTGGGCTAGATGAACTGGTCTGACTCAGTGTGGCTGTTCTTATGTTCTAACTGCTGGTTATGGAAGAGACGACCTTCCAGGCTACACAGAACTGAAGAAGGGTGCTGGGTTAGCTCCACAGCTTGTCTCTTTCACCAACAGAGGTTGGTCCTCTGCAAGCTCTTACCCTCACCCGCCTTCTCCCTCTTGGACTCTGAAAAGTGCTTTCTCCCCACTTCCCTTGGAGAGACGTTAAGTTTCCTTTTCGGCAACTATCAGGCTGAAGCAATTGTATTGACTGTGACACTAGCATTGAAGATTTAATATTATAAATGAATGAGTCTAAACCTGAGGTTCTGGTTTTCACATTGGTTTTTCTAACTCCGTTCCCAATTCTCTTCTAGAAAGGCCTCCAGGCTGCCTGCCCCGCCCAGCAAAAGTGGCCAGGAGAAAGCCCACACTGCTGTTCTTTCAGGTACTTGAAGGCTGCTATCAAACCCCCCTCACTCAGTCAGTCCCCAGGCTGTGGCAGTGCCTGGGATTCTTCCATCCTAAGTGCAGGACTCTGCACTTCTCCTTGTTGAATCTCCTCAGATTTCTTTTGGCCCAAACCTCCAATTTGTCTAGGTCGCTCTGGACCCAAACCCTGTCCTCCAGTGCTTGGATTCTTTACATGCTTTCACAGAGCAAAGAGCACATGTTCCATGATTTCATAGGGCAGAGTTTTGTGCTATCGGGAGCTTTGCCTGTGTGAATTTGACAGGTGGATCAACATAGAGACACATTGTGACCCTTCTCAGGGTGCTGAGGACTGTGAGTCTCCTTGTTGCCACCTGCCACAAGGAAGAGGGAGTTTTGCATTTGGCAGCTGGATGTTAGTGACCAAACTCACCAGGCTGCTGGAACTCAAGGACCCTCCTCTGAGCTACAGCAGCCACCTTAACCCTTGAGTTCCTTCAATGTGTCCCCCTCTGGGGTCCAGCCCGGATCACCAGATACTCGGTGAAATCCCAGATCCTCTCTTCCCCAAGTATCCCAGGTTACTAGTTTTACTGAGGACCATTGCTACTGTATCTCACACAGCACCTGAGTACAGTTATCGAACAAGCAAAAAATTTATTTCACAACGGATAGAGATTTAAACAAACAAACGTGAGTGATGGAAACCAACTGTTACCACTAAACAAAGGCAGAAAGTGATAGTATAGAAAGGCCAGCACAATAAACAGAGAGAGGAACAATAAGATACTAAAAGGAGAATGGTTGGAACTCTCCATTTCTCTCAGTCTTTGGATTGATGGGTACTAGAGCTGTAGCAACAGCTGAGGAACCAGGGTAAATTAAATCTAATTAACTTTTCAAGATTAGCCATCATTTCCTGTATGACTAACAAAACACAAAAACAAGACAACTTTCAGTTATCCAAAATAATTCAGATCACACAGTCTCTTACTCTTTAACCAATAACTTCACCTATCATTTTAATTGGTAACAATAACATATTCAAAGATCACAAATTCTTGTCATATATGTTAGTTTTCTTTTAATCCCCATTGCCAACAACTGAACCTTGGTTCTTATTGTGGTTTGTCCCAACGTAGGTCCCAACCACTTCTGTGAGTTCATATATCTCAGGATCTTCTGCCATATGTGTTGGTAGAAGGGGTCTTCTTTGTCAGAATGTTTGCATCATGGAGAAAAATACCTCTCTTTTCAATCTTTCGAAGTAGGAAGAGGTAGAGAAGTAATGTAAATGCATAAAACACAAGAGAAACCTCTCTGGTCTACACTAAAGACATTTATTGGGATAACTATATTGCTTAGGGGTGTGAAAAATCCACACAGCTGAGAAACGTAGTTACACAGCCCTAACCCCCTGTGTAGATAGGAAAAGAAAGTGTCAAGTGAAATTCCAGTACAGGTTACATCTGATTATTCAGAATCGGGACAAGAGATTCTCCCACCACATTGTCCTCTGATCCATTCAATCCTGCTTCCCTCAAAACATCATCTGCAAGCACAGACAACGGAGAATGCTTCATCACATGACACTTTGAGAAGTGGATGGATAGAATGTGATGAAGATAAACTCTGCCTGGCTCAGGCAAAAGGTAACAGTTCTGCAGTGATGGGGAAGGAGGGAATCTCTGAGTCACCCCATCTCCTTCAGTGTCACAGAAGCTGTAATTATACTTTTTCCTGCCCCTGCTCCTCTTCATTTACATATAATTGGAAAAATTTCCAATATATCTGCTCTTCAGCACAACCCAGAGCAACGTGAGAACAACTGGCAAGGATACAATCTGTATCATTGGTGACTCTAACAATAACTTTGCAATAGGAGGAATGGTATAAACGTGATGCTCCCTGGTTCCTCATAGGAAGGTCACACTCGAATTACTTGTGGGAGAATAGAAAGAACAAATGGGTCCATCTCAAAAGAGGGTGAACTGCACAGGGCAAAAATGGGCCACTCATCTGGTGCTGCAAACAGTTCAAAGAGCTTTAAAAGTTACTACGTGGGAATCAGGAAAAGTAAAGTATTGATAGCCCTAGAGATTTTTACAGTGTTGATCTCCCTTGCAGATTTTCTGATGCCTAACCTGGGATGAGTGCCAAGAGAAGCTTTTCCCACACTCACTGCATTCATAGGGCCTCTCCCCTGTGTGGATTCTCTGATGAACGGAAAGGGCTGATCTTTGAGTGAAGGTTTTCCCACACTCACGGCATTCAAAGGGCCTTTCCCCTGTGTGGATTCTCTGATGTTGAGAAAGGTTTGAGCTGCTAGTGAAGCATTTCCCACACTCACGGCATTCATAGGGCCTCTCTCCTCTGTGGATTGTTTGATGACTAATAAGGTGCGAACTGCGACTGAAGGTTTTCCTGCACTCAGTGCATTCATAGGGCCTGTCCCCTGTGTGGATTCTCTGATGTCTGTCCGGAACACATCCACAGCTTGGATGGGTCATTCAGTCCTTTGTTCCAGGGTTCAGTTTGTAGAGAAGTTGCTCCAGAAGTAGGAAGGGGGATTGAAGACAAATGGAGATGATGCAGCTGCCCTTTATATTCCTTTTGCCATGTGGCCTGTACTTCCTGTGTCCCAAACACAAGCTTCACAGCACGTGGCATGGAAAAGCCTTGGAGTTCTCATTACACAGGCATACGCTGGCATGTTTTGCTGACTCAATAGGTGTATCCCCTTGGTCCTTTCCATGGGCTCATTGTACAGATGATGACCCTGAATGGGCCATCAAACAGGCTAGGCAGTGTTGATGCCAATATGTCTGGGGGTGTCACCCAGAAACACTGCACAAGTCTGGAAATACAGATATACCCTACATATCTATAACTCACAATATAAAGGTGATACAAACATAGAAACAAAATTATCATACTTGGCAAATCATAACATTTTTACTGACACCTTACATGGCATATGTAGCACGATTCATTGCAATTTTATCAGATTATATTATTATTTTATTATTACAGTTAAACCCTGTTATCTCGACGGCCTAGGGGTTTGCCAAAAGCCATCGAGATAACCAATGATCGAGATAAACCCCTATCCACCCCCCCACCCCCTCCCTGCCCCCTTACCGCGCTGCCTGCACGTGGCTGGATCCGGCAAAGCGGAGCTGGGCGGACGGACGGACGGACGGGCGGGCGGGGAAGCGGAGCCGGCGGGCGGGCGGCAGGCGAAGCCGGGACCAGGTATGTGGGGCGGGGACGGGCAGGGACCAGGTATGCGGGCCGGGCGGGCGGGCGGGGACAGGCAGGGACCGGGTATGCGGGGGCGGGGAAGCGGGGACCGGCGGGCGGGGAAGCGGAGCCGGCGGGCGGGCGGCAGGAGAAGCTGGGACCAGGTATGTGGGGCGGGGACGGGCAGGGACCAGGTATGCGGGCCGGGCGGGCGGGCGGGGACAGGCAGGGACCGGGTATGCGGGGGCGGGGAAGCGGGGACCGGCGGGCGGCAGGAGAAGCCGGGACCAGGTATGTGGGGCGGGGACGGGCAGGGACCAGGTATGCGGGCCGGGCGGGGACAGGCAGGGACCGGGTATGCGGGGGCGGGGAAGCGGGGACCGGCGGGCGGGGAAGCGGAGCCGGCGGGCGGGCGGCAGGAGAAGCCGGGACCAGGTATGTGGGGCGGGGACGGGCAGGGACCAGGTATGCGGGCCGGGCGGGCGGGCGGGGACAGGCAGGGACCGGGTATGCGGGGGCGGGGAAGCGGGGACCGGCGGGCGGGGAAGCGGAGCCGGCGGGCGGGCGGCAGGAGAAGCCGGGACCAGGTATGTGGGGCGGGGACGGGCAGGGACCAGGTATGCGGGGCCAGGCGGGCGGGGACAGGCAGGGACCGGGTATGCGGGGGCGGGGAAGCGGGGACCGGCGGGCGGGGAAGCGGAGCCGGCGGGCGGGCGGCAGGAGAAGCCGGGACCAGGTATGCGGGGCCAGGCGGGCGGGGACAGGCAGGGACCGGGTATACGGGGTCGGGCGGGGAAGCGGAGCCGGGCGGACGGGCGGGCGGCGAAGCGGGGAACCGCGGGGCTGGGGAGCCGGGGAGCGGGCGGCTGGGGACACGGTGGGTCGGGGACGTGGGGAGCCGGGCGGCTGGGGACGCGGGAAGCGGGCGGCTGGGGAACCGCGCGGCTGGAGAGCCGGGGAGCCGGCGGCTGGGGACACGGTGGGTCGGGGACGGGCTCGAGATATTAGGGTTCGGCAAATCGACATAACGGATGAGAAACTCATAAGCCAAAGAGGGAGTTTGGCGGTTCCACTTGTAAACCGTCGACTTAACAGGATTGGCAAGTTAACCGAGGTCGACATAAATGTGTTCGACTGTAATACCAAAGTGTCTCACAATTCCATACAGCGTCACACTTGGTAAACCAGTGAATTTCCAGGACCAGTTCCCCAGGGCCTTGAAGATGCCGAACACTGTGCTTATAAGGGATTGAAATACCCACATATCTGCTGGGAACACACACACAGACACTGTGTCAGTCTATTCCCCTGTGTTCCCTCTTCTAGAAAATTATGATTAATTTTGTACACAGTATGGCTTGTGAGGTATCATTTGAAAACCCATAATCTACTGAATATTATCCTCCTGTTAAAATGTGTAGTAACACTGTATGTAAAGTTATGAGATTTTACTGTATGATATTACTGAAAAAGTTACAATTCTGGGGAACACCCACAGAGCAGTTCCTCAGAGACAGCAAGGCAAACAGCTGGTCAAACAGCCAGTCTCCTGCAGGGGGAAGGTGTGAAGAAGACATTTACATTCCATCACAGGGACCTCCTGAAGCTGTTGTGGAAAACGACCACACAATTGATTTTGAATCAGCTCAGCCTGAGGCTCTTTTCTTGGTTAAAAGTGCGCAGGGGGCGACAGCTATTGGAATACTGTCCCCCTGAGCTAAAAATCACACAAGCCTTTTAAAGCTAAAAACCCCAAACAACGACACATACGTTGCACGTTAATTTCCTTATTTGGAATATATTGCAAAATATGATGCAAGCAATGTTGGAAATAATTAAGAAAGGGATCGATACGACAGAATATATCATATATCATGATTGTAAAAACAGCAAATAAATCCATGATAGACCCACATCTTGAATACTGCATGCAGATGTTGTCGCCCCATCTCAAAAAAAGATACATTGGAATTGGAAAAGGTTCAGAAAAGGGCAACAAAAATGATTAGGGGTATGGAACAGTTATGCCAGACCTAACTCCCAGTTTCACTTGAGCAAACAGGAGCTATTTGACACTGTGTGATACGGCTCCTGTGCTCTGTTCCCAAAGTGTTCTGCAGCAGGGGAGGGTCTCTGGCAGTGTGTGCATGTCACTGGCATATTGGGGTGATGCTGAAACAGGACAGAGTAGAGGTGGCATCATGGGGCTGGCATGAACCTTTTCTCTTCATTTCCCCTTCCAAGATCCGAGGGGACAGGAACCCTTACCCAGCGAGGTCACAGTCTCATAGTTCTCCTGCATGACATCCCAGTAGAGGGCTCTCTGAGCAGGGTCCAGCAGAGCCCACTCTTCCCTGGTGAAATGCACAGCCACCTCCTCGAAGGTCACCGGCCCCTGAAAGAGCAAGAGTCCAACACTCAGGACCTCTTTCCCCACTCACAGCCCCACTATTTGTGGCAGAGAGGAGCCAATCAAATGGAAGCTCTGAGTGGATCCCACTCAACAGAGTCCCACCCCCACCCCAATCAGCGTATCCAGCAAATACCAGGGTGAGGGGACGAAGAGAGAGCCCCTTGTCTCTCCCAGCAGATCCATCACACACCTACTGGCCACCGACTGATACAGGAGATGGAGCCCCTAGTAGGGTCCAGGGAGAGCTCCCTGGTAGGAAGCCCAATAACTTCCCCATTGTGAGGAGCAGGATATGAAGGGAGAGGCACCTTCAATAAGCCTGACTCAGGGGTGCCCCCTTCATATCTCACAGCAGCCGCTGGTTAGTGAGCTCAGGCTCCAGCACTGGGAGTCTGGTCAGTTTGACTAGCTCCATGTAGGTGGGCTATTTTCTTTCTTCACAAATTAGGGCATTCCCACCTCCCAACCTCCTGGGTCTGTTCCTAGAATCTAGGCCACTTATTAAATAACTCCCAGCAGGTTTGCCACACCCTGGCCTCCTCCTTTCCCCACGCTGTGAATTTCCTGCCCCGCTCCAACCTCCAAACCAGACTGTGCAAACCCTCCCATCTCCGGTGTATTTGCTCTCCCTCTCCTCCAGCAGGAACCCACCAGCAACCCCCCGATAATCTCTACCTGAGTTGGCTCCACTGCAGCCATTTCTCTTCCCTGTCCCACACCAGGCTGGGATGAGCTGGAGCAAAGCATGGACATCATTCTGCAGCCTGTCTGGGGGAGAAGGGCAGTTGTGCGTGTTTCAGAACCGGTTTTAGTTAATTTATCATCACAATTCCCCCAGGCCCTTTCCCTGCACAGAGACACCCTAGATTCTGCCATGCTGGGAAATGCTCAATCTGTTTATTACAATGTAGACCTGGCCCCTCCTGCCAGGCTAAGCCCAGACACATTTTTAACCTCCCTTCTCCCTCCCCTCACCCCGTAACAAAGTCTCTGAACACAAGGCTAGAAAAGAGCAGAACCAAAGGAGTCACTGTGGGGGATTCCCTCGGACACTGACCCCACGGCAGCCACACCCCAGCAGGGGGAATATGGAGTCAGGAACTGGCTTTTCCTCTGTCTGATCCTTGTTTTGTCCACTGGAAAGTGGTTCTGCCCAGGGATGCAGCAATACATGTGTCTGGGTGGACTAGAGAGCTGGAAATCTCTCCCCCCTCATTTCTCCCACTGCCCCTTTCAGTCTCTCCTTCCCCTGTCCTCTCTCCCTGCCCCTCTGGCTGGGACAGTCCCATTCCTGGGGGCTTTGCTCTCCCAGGGCTGGATTTTCTCCTGGCAATTGCTACTGGGAGGAGAAATGAGGAGGGGCTGTTTGTGCAGAGTCACTTTCATGCCAGACCTCAGGACTTTCCCTGAGGTCTTTCAGTTACCTGGAGACTCTGGATCAGAATTTAGTATGAACAGGGCCCAGGGCTGCCCTAGGGGGCTAGGACCAGCTGGAGAAAGTCATCCCCTGGGCCGGGCAGAGAAGTAGCTTTAATTAAGGTCACATCCCAGCACAGAACCCCGCTGGGGGAGCAGAAGCTGCCAAGCCTGGTCTCCCCAATCACAATGGAGGCTGCAGCGTCTGACCCAGGAAGCTGAACCCCAGTATCCTGAGCAGAGAGGGACAGAGCGTCTGAGCAGCTTCCCTCCTTTAGCTCTCTGGGGAGAGCAGCTAATGAGAGCCCCTCCTCACAGGGAGAATTGCTAATGTCATTTGCCCCACTGTCGATCCGGAGTCACTCCTTGTCTTTCCATACAGTGACTCTGGATTAACAATGGTCTCAATGAAACCAGAGTTCAGAAAGAAAGAGTCCAGAACGCTGGGGAAGGGACCATTGCTGACCCCCCCCCCCACCTCCCTCATCCCCCAGATCCAGGACAAGAACTGGACAATCTAGGAGAATGGAACTGGAAGTTCCTGCAGTTTTCAAGAGGAGAGAAGAGCAAAAATCTGTGATTTCACCTCACAGGGTTTGATAAGTGGCTAGAAAGTTATCACAGTGACTGGGCCTGGCCGGGGAGTGTCGGGCAGTGCTTGGAGCCAGGATTCTGGCATAAGCTAATCAGGGAGCAGAAGTGAGGTCAGGAGCAGCCCGCAGAGCCTCAGCCAGCCCTCACCCAGATACTCCCTGGGACCCAGCCCCCAGAGTCCCTGACCAGGGAGCTCAGATACCCCTCAGAGCCCCACCGGCCAGAGAACCCCCACCAGATCTTCATTGCCAGGTTGGGAATCCCAAAGGGTTCCCCCCACCAAGAGACCCCAACAGCCAGAGACCCCCCAGAAGGGACCCCCACTGGGAACTCAGTCCCTCACTACCTGCCTAGGACCCCCTCCCCCGCCCTCCAGTAGGATCTGCCCTGCCCTTTGCCTGGCACACTCTCCTCCCCCCCGCGGGATCCCCTGGTGCTTTACAGGGGCACCCCCTGGCCTAGCACGGGGGATTCTCCCACACACACACTCTGTGCACTGGGAAGGGCAGCGATCCCAGGAGTCTGCGGGAGAAGCCCAGACAGAGCCCCTGGCACAGCACCAGGCTCCCTCTAACCCCCTGTCCCGCCTCCCCAAGAGACGCCCACCCCGGCTGTTCTGCAGCCACCAGGCCCCCAGCGATACCCACCTCCAGGACCCACAGCCTCAGGGCTGGGCACATCACAACCACCCCCTGAAACCCCAAATCTCCAGAACCCACCAACCTCACTAGGGTACCCCCTGCCCAGGCACCCAGAGGCCTCCCCCACCACAATCCCCCTTCAGCTGCTACCTCCCCCCACAGCCCCACCCCCCCCCCGCAACACTGTTACCTCACAGTGCCTGAGAAGTGGATAGAAAGTGACCCCCACCCCCTGCTGGCCAGTCACACAGGCAGAGGGAGCCCTGGGGGATGCTTCTTTAACAGGAGAATGGAAAACCTGGAGGGACAAAATAGGTAAGAAATGTCCATGGCCTGTCACTAGCAAATAATAGCCACCATGGATCCACCCCAGAGGTGGCTGCATCTTAGCACTGCGGGAAGCAACCCCTCACAGAGGCCATTTGCCATGGGGTTTGGGATACTTCCGGACCCACACTGCACTCAGAGTGACCTCCTCATCCCATGCCAGGTGAAGAAAAGAAAAGGAGTCAGCCAACTCTCCCATTACCAGCTGGGAACCAGTGATCCCCAAACAGGGGGAGGCCTCTGGCTTTGATGTGTATTAAATATCTGGCTGGTCTCTTTCTTCGGCAAACATTTTAACAGAGGTAAAGGAGGGACCAAATGATTCACAAAGGAGTCGGGAAAGATGATCTCTGGGCAATTTCACCCCCTACAACATCCAGGATGGAGAAGAACTCAGGGCAACAGGTTCCCTCGAAGAAAGAAGTTGGTGGGATTTAGAAACACGGGGAACAACCCCAAACCTGAGAGGATTTTTAATTGACATTTGATAATGACATAGAAAGAGGCAAAACCTGAGCTTTGAGAGCAACATTCAGAAATGAAAGAGAAAGGGTGGAAATCTGAGAGATTTTGGATCCATTTTGCAAATTATAGAGAGGAAAGTGGAAAATCAGAGGGATTTTATATCAGTTGTTGATAGGAGGTAAAATCTGAGTGTTTCACATCAATATTTGATAAATGAATAAAGAGGAAATGGGCAATATTTGCAAACATTTTATATCCAGGTTCAAGAATCTGAGAAAAGGTGTAAATCTGAGATTTTCTTGGTATTTTATAATTAGAGAGACGGGGAAATCTCAGGGCATATTCAATTAGAAACAGACAACTAGAGAGAAGTGAGGCAAATGTTTAGGGTATTTTATATGAATCTTTGAGATTTGCACAGAAAATGTGTCACAAACTGCGTATTTGATAACATGAGAGAAAAACACCAAGATCTGAGGGGATTTTATATTGCTGTTAACGAACTAGTGGAAAAGGGGGACTGTTGGACTGGATTTTATATGACTGTCCAATACATAAATACAAAGTGATGGTTGCCCCACCCCCACCATTCCCATGGGCAGCAGGGAGCCCTTTGAGGAGCTGATTAAAAGGGAGGGGGAGGGGGAGCTGAAAGGTCCCTGGATAAAGGAAGGGGGCAGCAGTGGGGGATGGGCGGGTGACTGGCAACTAATGGTTGGGGGCAACTGTGTTGGTAGTTAGGGGGCAACAACTGGGATTGGGAAACGGGGTCTGGGCAGTCCCCACAGGGGACACGTGCGCCTCCCTTCCAGTGATGAGCTGCTAAAATCTTAACAACCGGTTCCCTATAAAAAGTTCTGATTTAAGAGATGTGCCACAGGATGGATTTTTTGTACCAATAGGGTTACCATACGTCCGTATTTTCCCGGGAGGAATTTTTAAAATTTACCACCCAGACAGCGATTTAAGAACCTAAAAGCCTGACATCTCTGGGAAAATACAGATGTATGTTAACCCGACCTACAGTTCTTTTTTACAAAGATGGGCCTGAACTAGAAAGGAGCTCCATTTCCCATGTGTGGGTCCCTGCCACTCCCTGGGGTGTGCTAGGGTGACCAGATGTCCCAATTTTATTGGGACAGTCTCAATTTTGGGGTCTTTTTCTCATCTAGGATCCTATTACCCCTCACCCTCTGTCGTGATTTTTCACACTTGCTGTCTGGTCACCCTCGGGTGGGCACAGGTGTGGGTCCCAGCTGCTCCCTGCCCCCCTCATTGAAGCAGGTGTGCAGGGTTAGTGCCCTGGGAACTGCAGGGCACCAGTGGCCATGGGGCTGGCTGCAGACAGGGGCGTGGGGCAGGGCTAGCTGGAGGCAGGGAGTGTGACACGGGCTGGCTGCAACAGGGGCTGGCTGTGGGCAGGTGGTGCAGACAGGCTGTGGCGGGGAAAGGGGCTGTGGCAGGGGTCGGGGGGTGGCAGGGGCTGCGGGCAGGGACTGTGGCAGGAGGCAAGGGGGGTGGCAGGGGCTGTGGCAGGACGGATGGCAGGGGCTGGCTCTGGCCAGGGGGTGCAGACAGGGGCTGGCTGGAGGCGGGGGGCGGCAGAGGCTGCGGGTGGGGGAGGGTGGCAGGGGGCAGCTGTGGGCAGGGAGGAGCAGGGGGGTGCAGACACTCACACAAGGGGAGCAGCTGGGAGCAGGAGGTGGCTGTAGGCAGGGGCTGCGGGCGGTGGGTGCAATGGGGGGTGGCAGGGCAGGGGGTGCAGACAGGGGCTGGCTGGGAGCAGGGGGTGCAGACAGGGGGCTGGGGGCAGGGGAGGGTGGCGGGGCAGGGGGTGCAGACGAGCTGAGGGCAGGGCAGGGGGTGCAGACAGGGGCAGGCAGGGGGTGCAATGGGGGTTGGCAGGGCAGGGGGTGCGGCAGGGGCTGGGGGCAGAGGCTGGCTGCAGGCAGGGGGTGCAATGGGGGGTACCAGGGCAGGGGGTGCAGACAGGGGGCTGGGGGCAGGGGAGGGTGGCAGGGCAGGGTGGCAGGGCAGGGGGTACAGACAGGGGCCTGGAAGGGGGCAGAGGCTGCAATGCGGGGGGGAGGGGCCGGGGTGCACACAGGGGGCTGGGGGTGCAGACAGGGGCTGGGGGCAGGGCAGGGGGTGCAATGGGGGTGGCAGGGCAGGGGGTGCAGACAGGGGCTGGGGGCAGGGCAGGGGGTGCAGACAGGGGCTGGGGGCAGGGCAGGGGGTGCAATGGGGGGTGGCAGGGCAGGGGGTGCAGACAGGGGGCTGGGGTGCAGACAGGAGGCTGGGGGCAGGGCAGGGGGTGCAGACAGGGGCTGGGGGCAGGGCAGGGGGTGCAGACAGGGGCTGGGGGCAGGGGGTGCAATGGGGGCAGGGCAGGGGGTGCAGACAGGGGCTGGGGGAGGGTGACAGGGGCTGGCTGCAGCGGGGGGGTGCAGGCAGGGGGCTCTGGGCGGGGGAGGGGCGCAGACACTCACCCGGGGGGGGGGGGCTGGGAGCGGCAGGAGGCAGCCGGGCACCCACCAGGCAGCAGCAGGAGCCCCAGGGCCAGAGCTCCAAAGAGCAGCAGCAGCAGCAGGGCCAGGAGGCAGCTCACGTGGCTCCCACAGCGCCGCGCCCCCCGGCGGCCGGGAGGAGGAATTGCACCTTCCCAGCCAGAGCCCATCCAAGCGACCCGGCTCCAGCTCCCCCTGCCCCCTTCCCTGCCCTGGCAGAGACCCGGCATCTCCTAGAAGATCAGGGCTGGAAGGGACCTCAGGAGGTGTCTAGTCCAACCCCCTGCTCAAAGCAGGGCCAATCCCCAACTAAATTCCCAAATGGCCCCCGCAAGGAGTCAGCTCCCAGCCCTGGGTTTAGCAGGCCAGTGCTCCAACCACTGAGCCATCCCACCCCCACGCCAGGGGCAGCCATGTGCTGGGGAATGACTCAGGGCAACAATTTCCCACCTACACAAGGACAAATCGCTGCAGATAAAACGGGTGGGAAAATGCCCCTCACTAGAGAAGATTTTAAACTGACGTTTGAGACTCATGGGGAGAAGGGGGGAAATCGGGGGAGACGGGAGAGCTGATCATTGGAGGGGAAAGGGGGGAATCGCCCCAGATTTTATAGCCCGGGTGAGACACTGAGAGAGAAAAGGGGCAGAACTGGAGAGAATTTGTATCGGGGGCGAGAGGCAAGTGGCACAAACAGGGACAGGATCCAATTAACCCCCCTCCCCCTTCCCCCGCCCGCCACTCCCCCCCCCCGGGAATTTCCTGGCTGCCCAGAGACAGTTCAACCCCCCCACCCCGCGTCCCACCGACCTTCCCCCCCCTCCAACTCCAGCTTCTCCCCTCCCTGCCTGACACCCCCCATCTCCCCCACACCACAGGGGATCCCCCCCCTGCCAGGCCCCAGTCTCTGCCCCCCAAACCCCACTGGGGCTGAGGCAGCTCTGAGGCTTCTCCCAGGTTCCCCGGGGCAGAGTCACTTTCCTGCCCAGCCCCAGTGCCCCCCCCGGGGTCTCTCACTCCCCGGGGGGCTCCGTGGGAGGCTGGACACCAGGGATGCAGGACGGCAGGAATGGGGGTGACAGGCCTTCTGTTCCTCAGTCTCACGGCAGGACCGAGGGGGCTCGTCGCTCTCCGGCTCGGGAGCGCTGGGAAGACCCGACCGTGGACGGGCCGTCGCTGGGGGGGGGGACGGCCCCGCGCAGGCGCTGAGCACGTCCTTATATCACTTCTGTGGCGGGAAAAGTGCTGAGGTGATGGAACGCTGAGGGCTGGTTTTGGTGGGAAAAACCGGTTTGGACTGGTTTGAGCCTGTGTCCTGATAGTAAACAAGTCCCCTCTCAGAGATGGAGTCCAGGGGTCAATAGTTCATATGCTCCAGATTGGATCTTTTTTTAAAGCCAGTGATTTACCTCATAAACATCTTATTAACCAACTAATTGAACATATTGAAGAGTTTATACTTCTCACACTTAACAATGAGATAAAAAAAACAACAACACAGACAAACCTTATCGGTAACAGCTAATGTCCTAACTGGGAAATCAGCAGCGGTTTGTAGCGGGGGGAGTGCACAGTCTGAATGTGTATGACCCGACCCCAGCCCCCAGCCCCACATAGCAGTGGGGCTTGGCACTCTCTGTGCATTGGTGTGGTGGCTGAGTGGTTCACCAAGCAGTGACAATCCAAGGAGGTTCCCTGAGTCAGTCTCACTCCTGAGGAGATTCTGCACCAAAAAAATTCTGTGCACAATATTTTAAAATTCTGCAAATTTTATTTGTCAATAAATAAGTGTGGAGGCTCCAGCATGGCAGTGGGGAGCACAGGCTGCTGGATGCACAGAGGTGGGAGCAGCAAAGAATCCTGTGGCACCTTATAGACTAACTGACGTTTTTGCAGCATGAGCTTTCGTGGGTGAATACCCACTTCGTCGGATGCAAGAGGTGGGAGATCACCCTGCAGCCCCCTCTCCCCTCTAGGGAAACAGACTTGGTGGTGAGGCTGCACCTCTCTGCTGCCTACTTTAGGAGCCCCAGAATTGATCATGAGGGGCACATGTGCCTTCCCTTTGCTTCCCCATCAGGAAGTCAGAAAGCCTGAGCAGCTGGCCCCAGGCGATTTGAAAGGGCCCGGGGGCTCCTGCCACCACTACCGGCAGCACAGCGGGATTAAAGTGGATTCCTGCCCACCCTCGTTCCTCACGGTGCACCACTCCCAGAAGCATCTGGCATATCCCTGCGGCCCCCGTGGGGTGTGTCTCTCGCACGCTGCCCCCACCCCAAGTGCCAACTCTGCCATTGGAACTGCGGCAATGGGAGCTGCAGGGGTGGTGCCAGCGGGCAGTGGTGCCAGGAGACCCACGCCCCCCGGGCCTCCTCCATGTAGGAGTTGCTGCCAGATGGGGGTGTGGGTCACTTTCGGGAGCTGCCCAAGATAGATGCCACACCCCAACCCTCTGCCACAGCCCAGATCCCACACCGCGCCCACACCCAAACTCCCTCCCAGAGCCCACCACTGCCCCCCAACTCCCTGCCCCAGCCCAGAGCCCACATCCAAACTCCCTTCCAGGGTCCGCCCCCTGCCTCCCCTGCACCCCAACCCCCTGCCCATCCCAGAGCCTGCACCTCATGTACCCAAACTCCCTCCCACAGCTTTGGGGGGGGGGCGAGGAAGGACAGGCAGGACTTGGACCAATTCTGGGCATCACCAAAAGTTATATAAACCTGGTGACGCTGAGCTGGAGCCCTAGTCACTGCACATCTCTCTTCTTACAGGGAGGGGCTCTGTGGGGCAGGGCGCTGCTGGGGGTTTATTCCTTCCTTTAATGGCTGTGGAAGGGGGAACAGGGAGAGAATTTGCTCCTCTGTTCTCTGCGGAACACGTGCAGGCAGCGGGATTATTTCCAGGGCTGTAACAAAACACAAGCTAGCAGAGGGGGGAAGGGATTTCCTGCAGGATCTATTCCCAGTGCAGCTCCCAAGCTGTGCCCTGGCAAGCTGTGCCCAGGGGATTTAGATGCTTTATGTAAGGGGACTGTTGCCCCCTTACTAACATTCAGTGGGGTGTTTGGTTGCTAGCTCCCAGCACTAAAAAGGGAGGGGTCGATGGGAAATCAGTAACCTGAGACTGACAGTCCCCAGGAACAATGTGGAGAGGCCAGTGCTCCAGGTCAGCCTGATTGACAGGGCGGGCAGGCTATTCAAGGAGTCAGGAGGCCAGGGGGGTCCCGTCCTCCCTGTGAGCTGGAATTGTCTGAGTCACATGGAGTGGGGCCGAGCTAAGGAGAGAGCAGGGGACCCAAGCTGAGCTGATGGTAGCAGAGCTGCAGCCCCAAAGCCAGAGCACAGCCCAGAGAGAGCAGCCCTGCCCTGGGAGCAGAGCTGTAACAACTGGAGCCAGAGAGGCCAGACAAGCAGCCCAGGGAGCTGAAGGCAGAGCAGCAGCAGCAGCCGTGCTGAGGCAGAGCGGAGCTGGAGCAGTCCGGAGCTGGGTGCGGTGAGCAGCTGGGGAGACTGAGGGGGACCGTGGGCAGTGGGTCCAGCACAGGGAGACGCCTCAGCCAAGAGGCCCTGCAGGCCAGACTTGGAGGGGGATCGTAACCCTGACAGGGCGGGGGTGATGCTGGGGAGAAGGGTCCTGCCACCCAGAGCCTGAGAGTGTGTGGCCACTGCCAGAGCAAGTGTCCAACCTGCAGCGTCCCTGCAGCCCAGCCAGTGCCTGAGGAGGCGGCCTGGGACCTACAAGGAACAGACTGTGAAGTGCCCTGATGTCCAGAGACACTTTTTGTGATGGTCCCTGCCACAGAGCGGGGTGATGTGTTTTCCTTTAACCTTTCCCATTTTTCTTATTTTTTAAATTTTATTGTTAATTAAATAACTTGTATTTGCTTTAAATTGTATGATGTGATCAGTGGGTCAGGGACGTGCGCAGTGCAAAGAGAGGGACACCCTAGCCCCTGTCCTGGGTGACCACAGCAGGGTTGGGGGTCGAGCCCCCCAGGTGTTGCATCACAGGAGCAGGAACGAAGTCTGACAACCAAGTGTGGTCACAAGCAGAGAGCTCTTTATTCCACGCCAGCAGGCTCTTATATACACAATTATATTAGGCAATCAGGCAACGACTAACAGGTTAATTAGATCTACACAGGCACAGCTGTGACCTCATAGGATAATTATCATCCTACACACCTGTCTAACTTTCCCAACACAATCAACTCGTCCCAGAAGCCCAAACATCTCACATTCCTTTTCCCACATCTCCCCCCTGTATTCAAAATCAAAAGGAAAGGAAAAAGGAAAAAGGAAGAAAAGAGAAGAATAAAGGTGTTAGCAAAACATTTCCAACTCATGACAGCATAACACTATAATCTATCACAAACCGAAATTAAAACTTTATACAACCAACTTATGACCATGCAATCCTTAACATATCACAAATTAAGTAGCTACCAATTATACACAACTTCCAAAACCTTTCTTAAATCCTTAACATGAAAAAGGATTTAATTTTCATATTAGCAAAGGTAGAAACACCAAACAAACAAAAAACAAAACACAACAAACAAATGATGTAAATTCTGCAGGATTCCCCCCTCTCTGTTACACACCAACTTATGCTGTTACCAAAATATCCCTCAAGTGTCAGGTGATCAAACTGACACTGAGGGTGGGGGGATTCTAAAGAAAACACATCAAGCCACATAACAACACAACAACAATTCTGGCCAGAAGACAAACAACACAAAACACAACAACAGATTTTTTTTTTTTTTTTTTTTTTTTACTCTAAATAATAATTGCTTGGTACACTGAATGCTATACAGCCAACACAAAATCTCTTTCAGGCACAGCAAAAATCATTTCAAACAAGAAAAGTCCTGGCAGAGCTAGCAAATAGTTCTCCTCCGGGGGCTCTGGTTCCACGGTGATCTTTGCATCTCAACCAGTCTCACATCCTCTGTGTCACACAATCAGCACAAACAAGACATTAGTGCAGAGGGAACAAGTCAGATGTACATAATAAAGCTCCCAGCAGGTGTGCACTCCCTGCTCCAGGAACAACACTTGCACCTCATCGTTCAGCTGATTGTGCTGCTCTATCAAGCCAGCGCACTCCCGCCCGCCATAGGCGATGCAAACTCTCTGTCCTGGATGGAGCTGTGAGCGGTTCAGGTCTGGGAAGCTGGGCATCGTGCTATTCTCCTCTCCCTGCTCCCTGCACCGACCACCCTCATACAAAGCCAGGTGGAAAAACACTCCGCTGAGCTCTACCTGCAACACAGGGATCCGGGCTGTCCCCAGCATCCTATCTGCCAAGGAGCTGGGCGTAGAAGCGCGGGCGCCCAACAGGGAGCATTTCCCCAGGCGCCTGGACAGCACGCTCGCCATCTTGACACTCTCCTGCTCTGCTGACACAATGGTTCCCATATAGCTGCTCACTTCTAGATTCGGGTGCGCCTCCCTTTTCGGGCGTCCTGCGCCTCCCTTTTTGGGCGTCCTGCGGCTCCCAGCCGCTTAGCACTGTGCTCAGATGCGCCTCCCTTTTCGGGCATCCTGCGCCTCCCTTTTTGGGCGTCCTGCGGCTCCCAGCCGCTTAGCACTGTGCTCAGATGCGCCCCTCTTTTCGGGCGTCCTGCACCTCCCTTTTTTGGGCGTCCTGCGGCTCCCAGCCACTTAGCACTGAGACCCAGGTGCGTCTCCCCCCCCCCCCTTTTTTTTTTTTTTTCCTTTTCAGGCAACCGATACTATAGCCCGCAGCTTCTCCGCCATTTGTTGCATCACATCGGGATCACTATTTGTTGCATCACATCGGGGTCACCATTTGTTGCATCACATCGGGGTCACCATTTGTTGCATCACAGGAGCAGGAACGAAGTCTGACAACCAAGTGTGGTCACAAGCAGAGAGCTCTTTATTCCACGCCAGCAGGCTCTTATATACACAATTATATTAGGCAATCAGGCAACGACTAACAGGTTAATTAGATCTACACAGGCACAGCTGTGACCTCATAGGATAATTATCATCCTACACACCTGTCTAACTTTCCCAACACAATCAACTCGTCCCAGAAGCCCAAACATCTCACATTCCTTTTCCCACACCCAGGAATCCTGGGCCCAGCCTTGTTGGGGTTACGAGGACTCTGCCAGACAGGAGAGTGGAAGGGGAGTCCTCAAGGGCAGGGAGGCCTCTGGGTAAAGGAAGTGGGAGCGAGGACTCAGATCCTTTTGCCAGCCCACTTCTCCGGGGTAGTGCAGAAGCCAGGAAAGTTCCCCACAATAGCAGGACCATTCCCCCACTTACATCTAGATACAGTACCAGGCACATAGGAGCATTTCCCCTTCTGAGTCATGGAAGCAGAAATTGACTTTTCCTTTCCAGATTTAGCTAATGTTCAGAAAGAGACTCTAACACCTGCCTTCCAGATCTGAACACCTCAACATTCAGGAGTGCTCAAGCTCAATTTGGGCAGCTGTTACTTCATTTCTCCCAAATCAAATATACTGATCCACTGTCATTTGCTGTAGAAAAAGTAGGATAAAATTGAGCAAGAAATGCTTCCCAGGGGTTATTAGAACTGGAATTGCTATTTTCAACAGTGATTGCCATTTTTTTTCTAGTTTTGTTTGTTTGAAAGGAAGACAGTGATATTGCACTGGCAAATTCCCCATAGAAACAAAGAATAATAAAGGCACCTCAACTTTTCCTCATTTATGGAGGACAGTCTTATAATATGCATCCAGGTATCCTCCAGTCACACAAGCTGAAAATTGTTCCATTTTAATGCAGTTCTGTAACCACATGGGAACCAATCCTGTCTGTGTTCTGTGCACATCCAAAATTCCTGCTGAATGACCCATCCTGGGAGCGAGTTACCAGTGACCCAGGGCTGGGGTGGAAGGAGGGTGCAGGTGGGGGGGGGAGCACCCAGGCCTGGGGCGGCAGGTGGTGTGTGGGTTGGGGAGCATTGGTGGGGGGGAAGGGGAGAGCCCAGATCTGGGGCAGCACAGGATGTGGGGTGGGAGCCCAGGGCTGGAATGGCAGGGGGGTGTGGGTTCGGGGCGGGGAAGAGCCCAGGGGTGGGGTGGCAGGGGGATGCAGGTGTGGGGAGGCCCAGAGCTGCAGCGGCAGCGGGTGCAGGTTGGGGGGAGCCCAGGGCTTGGGCAGCAGGAAGGTGTGAGGGGGAGCCCAGGGCTGGGATGGGGGCAGCCAACATTTTTTTTGCTTAGGGCGGCAAAAAACCTAGAGCCGACCCTGCCTCCATGCACTGTGAAGTAGGTAGGAGCTGTCACTGAGTATGGGGGAGTCAGGGCCCTGCACCCCCGGGTTCCCTGCGATTCACCAGGACTCTCAGCCAGCCAGTAAAGCAGAAGGTATATTTAGATGACAGGAACACAGTCCAACACAGCTCTTGCTGACACAGATAACAGGATCCCCCCCGTTAGGTCCATCTTTGGGCCCCAGGAGCCCCATAGCCCCCATTGGGGATCAGAGGCCTGTCTGAGCCTCCCTTCTTTCCCCAGCCAGCTCCAGTCTGCCCATCCCCCTCTGGCCCCTCCTCTCTGCTCAGCTTCTCTCCCAGGCCAGGAGGTCACCTGACCCCTTTGTCTCCAACACCTTTAGTTGCACCTTTGCAGGGGAGGGGCCCGGGCCATCAGTTGCTAGGAGACAGAGTGTCAGGCATTCGGTTGCACTGGCCTTTTGCTTTGCTAGATACTTAAGAACTTCACCCAGCATTCCCAGCCCCCAGTAAGAACAGTCCCACTTTGTCACAGGAGCGGATCATTATTATCCCTACTTGAAAGAGGGAGAAGCTGAGGCTGAGAAAGGAGAATTGACTTGTCTGAGGTCACACAGCCAGTCAGTGGCAGAGTTGGGAATAGGACCCAAGAGCCCTGATCTTCAAACTAACCCTCGGATCTTGAATTTCAGACACTGAATGACCTGAATAAAGTGCTCTCAGATGAGCTCCAGACCAACAACAGTGACAGTAATTATTCAGCAAGTATTTGAGGAGAACTGCAAGGTTAGAGAGAATCATGAACTGCTCAGAGACAATTAATGCAGAGAAGCAGCAAAATTCATCAAACATAGAACTGGTTCTGACTTATTTCCTTGGTCTTAAAAGAGACCAACAAGGACCTGAGTCTCCTCCCTGTCAATAACCCCCTGCTCAGCCAATCAGGGTAGAGACTGAGGATGGGAGTCTGAGGGTTCTCACCAGAGAGCCCAAAGGATGGCCCAGGTCACTGGTGGGGATCACTGCCCGAGCACTATTTCAGCCCCACATTTTTGGGTGGACCTCCCACAGTGAGAGCTGCAGAGCACTCCCCCGCCCCCCCCCACACACCCCTCTCCTGCTGTTGGGAGGGGAACAGGAGAAAGGACAAAAGAAGCAAAAGACAAAGAGAAAGGAGTGAGGGATGGATGGAGGAAAAGTTAAACACAAAGGACAAACCCCAATGTCCCCAGTGATTCTAAGGGACAGAATCCTAGGTGTGCAATAAAATTCTGCCTCCTTAAGCTCGAGTTTTCCATGCCCAGAATTCAACTGTCACCAGATGGATCAGACTGAACAGGTTTCAAACCTCGAGGAGGCTCTTACCTTCTAAACAGGGACGGCAGTTTTCTAGTAAAATCACTACAAGGGAAGGAGAAAACTTGAAAGAGGTTCCTCCTGGCGTTCACGTCCGTTAACCCGAATACTCTCTCAGTCCTCAAAGAGAGACCTGGAGAAGGAGACTTGCTGAAGCAAAGCCACAGAGGTCTCTGAAGTTTCTCTGGCCCCTCACCCCTGTCCTGCCTGGCTGATGTCAGCATCTCTCTGTGAGGTCACCACCTCCCCACCAATAGTCTTTGACCAATAGTCTGAGGTCCTGCAAAAGGCCTTTGTGATGTCACTGCCACACCCCTCCCTTGCTGTGCTAATGTCCTGCCCCTGGCCAGGCACTTTGCAGGTTTGAGCTACTCCCTGTGGATCACCCCACTCAAGGAGCGTTCGTTCTAGGCAGCAAGCCGGCTAGACAGGGAAACATCAGACGCTGCTCCCAATGCTACACTCAGTTTTTCAGAAATTAGTCGACTTTATGGCCAGAAGAGACCATTAGAGCATCTAATCCTACTCCCTGCATATCACAGGCCTCCTGTAGGACACAATAGCTACTTTTGAGGCAAACACATTCCAGAAAGGCATCTAGTCTTCATTAAATGACATCAGGAGATGGAGAATCCACCACTTCCCTTGGTAGCTTGTTCTTGTGGTGAATCATCCTCGCTGTTTGAATTTTTGCGTTTTAGTTGTAATACAAATTTGTCTCTTCACCTTCCAGCCATTGGGTCTTGTTAGGCCTTTCTCTGCTAGATTAAAGAGCCCTTTAATACCCAATAGTTTCTCTCCATTTAGGCCCTTCAACACTTCAATGAAGTCGCCTTTCAATCTTCTTTTGATCAGAAACAGGTTGAGCTCTTTCAATAGCTCACTAGAAGGTATTTTTTCCAGTCCTCAGAACATTAGGTGGCTCTTTGCTGCCCCAGCTCCAATTTCACAACATCTTTTTCAAATGAGGACACCAAAACTGGAGGCAGTATTCCAGTATCAGTCTCACTGATGCTGTGTCACCTCCTGTGATGTTATTGACATAATCTGTAACTGTATATTTCACCATTGCAACCACTGTTCTATATTTGCAGCCAATATTACAGGGAAGTGGTCGTGTAAGGGGTCTATGGAGAGGTTCTGATTGGCTGATTATAATGATGCTATCTCTAGATGTGTGTCATTTTTTTGTAGTTGACATTATGAATATTGGCTCTATGCTGCCTGTATTTCAAACTTGTGCTCTGCTTCAGGGAATGATACCTTTGTTTAATTGATGAAAACATAAACTAGACACTTAGAGGATTGGAACTGATTTCAGCTGATGGACAGGTTTGCTAGGTTTTTATGTATTTGGACAGCGAAATGTTGAGTGTTCACATTCATTTCAAGCATCTTCGTATGGTGGAGCTCCTGAACCTAATGGAGAATAGAAATGATTTTTTTTCTTTTTTTTAAGAAGGCACCTGCGTTTGAACAAAGGACCACTTGATCTATAATCAAACACTCTACCACTGAGCTATACCCCCAATACAACAGGAATATGGAATCGTGATCTCCAGGACTTTGAAGGACAGACCCTGCTTCATCGAGCTCCTTTGCCATTCCCAGACCACAGGTGGTTTTAAAAATGGGGTTTGATTAAACTTCTTAAATGTGGTAAACACCACAGCTTGCACCCCCACTGATATAGCTTCTCCCCCTGACAGAGCTGCCACCTCCTGGGGAAGTGGATTGACTACACCAACAGGAAAACTCTCCCCCCTCAGCATGGAGCAGTGGTTCTCAAGCTATGGGTCAGGACTGCAAAGTGGGTCGTGACCCTGTTTTAATGGGGTCACCAGGGCTGGCATTAGACTTGTTGGGTCCTGGGGCTGAAGCCAAAAGTCTGAGCCCCCCCCGGGCTGAATCCCTCAGGCTTTGCCCTCTCCCCACCGGGGCTCAGTCTTTGGCACTCTCCCTCCCCCCAAGTGGAGGGGCTTGGTGCTTCTTTCCAGGGCTACGTATTAAGTTATTTTGGCAGAAGGAGGTTGTAGTGAAAGGACGTTTGAGAAACCCTGGCATAGAGCATCTCCATTACTGAGCTGCAGCAGAATAGACTCACTGTTGGAAATATTGATCTGGCCTTAGCCTCTGAATATGTCTAGGCTTGGCTCCCTGTGGCACTGTTGTGATCAGACCCTGGAAGTACAGCCATGGAGACACCACACACCAGCCTTGCCTAGCTGGCAAGCATCAAACCTTCACAGAAAGACCCCCATGGTTTTCTAGCCCCGCTACCTAAGGCCTCAGCCACAACCACTTAACACAGGGGCCTTTCTACACTCTGGTTCTGTTCTCACTCAAGGGTCATTACAAATTGTTTGCTCAGACCAGCTTCCCCAGCACACTCACTGCTGTGCAGCTCTGTAAGTGTGGCCATGGCTGAACAGCCAGAGTTCCTGCCCATTTCCCTACTGGCTGGAGCATGATTAGAGTGTGTTTGTGGTTAATGATGTTGCTGTAGATTGTTCATTCCCTGCCTTGGCAATTCAGACAGTCCCTTTTCCCGTTGTATTGCCAGCACCTCTGGGAATCCAATAACAGAGGCAGGTTTTCTCTGGGCACTGAGATTTTTGAGAGCGTTGGTGGCTCCTTTCTTTCCTCACCCTGGAGAAACTCAGCTTTTTATTCCACCCTTGATGACTCATGGAATAACAACAGCAGCATGAAGAGGAGAGTGAATATCTCACTGCCAGGGGGAAGGTGGACGCATCCCCTCTGTCTGACCATTGCCATTGCAGGAGAGAAGGTTTCAGTGGAATCGAATGCCCTGGCTCAGACAATAGACACAGGGAGGTTTTGCTGTTCATGGATCTGTGCAAAGGAAATTGTGTGTCTGTGTGAAAATGAGGAGGGATATGAAATGCCCACGTGGTGGTGCCTAAGGCAAAAGGGAACCCTAGAGGATTAAAACAGGATAAGTTCTCAAGCAACATGTTTCTTACTTTGCCCATCTGTTAGTTTTGATGATCATCGATGGAAAGATTTTGCCATTGGGTCGTGTGTTTACACAAAAATTGACATTTACCAACTAATACATAATTCTTCCAAGTCTGCTGGTGGTGAGTTTAGAGGGACACACTCACTCCTCCCACCCCCCATGCCAGGCCTGTGCTCTCCAGAATGTCAACTTACCACAGAGCTGGAATCCTTCCCTCATCTCCCCCCAGGACCACTGCCCCACCCCCACTTCTGGGGTCCCCTCCCAACACTGTCCAACTCCCCTGCTGGCAGGATCCCTTCCCATTCCTTTCATTTCCTGCCTTCCCTCTGAGCAAAAGCTCTGCATTGTTCCCACACTGGGAATTGAACCCAGGCCGCCTGGGTGAAAAACCAGGAATTCAAATCATGAGATCATATGGGACTTGTATAGTCAATAGCATGTTTACACATTCACACCCAATAATTCAAAGTAGCCATTCAAAAAACCTTCAAAAACAGACTTCAAAGAGAAATTGCAGAGTTACAATTGATTTGCAAACTTAACACCATTAATTTGAACTTGAATAAGGACTAGGAGTAGCTGGCTCACAATAAAAGCAATTTTCCCTCTCTTGGTATTGACACCTCCCTATCAATTATGGGGAGAGGACCACATCCACCCTGACTAAATTAGCCTTCAACACTGGTTCTCCCCTTGTACGGTAACTCCCATCACTTCATGTTCCAATCTATATTTATGCTTCTATCTGCAATTTTCACTCCATGCATCTGAAGAAGTGGGCTTTTTACCCACGAACGCTTATGCCCAAATAAATCTGTTAGTCCTTAAGGTGCCACCGGACTCCTCATTGCTTTTAAATCTAAGCTGATCTTAACCCTTTCAGTACCCTTACAAACTTAGATGCTTCTCACCACAGGCTGGCCGGTGGCTTTTCAGCCAGGCTCTCCCCTTTCATCAGCGCTTCAGTTGCTTGGTGTGGGGGTGTCTGTAGACGCAGGTGGCAGAGAGAGATAAAGCCTGGCAAATGTCTCTCCTTTTTTCATGTACTTTCTTCCCTCATGGCTTTGCCCCCCCCCCCCGCCCCTTCAGAGTCAGGTGAGCATCACTGCGTCTCTCCAAGCAAGTCTGAGCAATTCCCCCGGGGTGTCCTCATGCAGGTGAGTCATTGCATTGTAGCTCTCTTGCTGTGCAATGGCTGCCGATGGGTTGTTTGACACCCTGTCCGGGTGTTGGTTACTTTCCTTGCTGTTGCCACTGGGGAGCTAATATCAGGCTGACTCCCCCACCTTGCAGCACAGTGACAACCACACTGCACAATTCTCATAACTTCATATGCATGAATGGTCTACATCTATGGGTAGAGAAATTACTTTCAGCAGGTCATATCCTTTCCCTGATACCTTACAAGTCATGCTCTATATGTAAGATCACGATTATATGAAAATGAGGATTATGGGGGTTACAGCCGCTCCCCCAAAGGTATAGAATGTCAAACTGAGATTCTATGTTCATTTGTTCTGTAACAGCATTACAGAGATCCAATGAGTGACCAATGGCATTTCCAAGTGCTAACATAGCAAGCGATGTCTGTCTCTCATTGGCCATCAGCGACTGAAGATGTGGTTTAATGAGCTGGAGCTTCAAGGCAAGGGTGGCTCTGTCCACTGCCTTCCGTTGCACTGCTGGGCACCAAGTCCCTGGTAGCCAATATGTGACGCTGGGAGAAGACAGGGGGGGGGGGGGAAGTGGCTGCAGGACTTCTGCCACCAGGGTCTAGCTGCCCAACTTCCTCCTGGTGCTGCTGGCCCCCCGTCGCCTTCAGGTAACACGGGAACTAAGGCAGGAATAGGGCGAGGAAGCGAGTAAAGCCGAGCAAGGAAGGCAAAAGTGAATCTTGTCTTCATGGGCCGCTTGCAATGACGTCTTTTTTCTGTGCCACAGCTGACAACAACATCCCAGACAGAAAAGCAGGAGGCCAAAAAGAAACCGAGCAGCTGCTGAAGTAGTTCAGTTGGGAGCGTGCTAGACTAACAGGCTCTTCTGTCCCCCTTTGTGCACGGGTGGGATGTTTTCTGAAAGTGCAGCAGTTCCTTTAACTGCCACGAGTCCCTCATTTCAGGCTATGCAGCAGGAAAAGGCAGCATGGGCTTCTGCACCGAGTTGGCCCACCTGACCTTTCATTGTTCTCTTGCTCTTTGTCAGCAAGGGGAAGAAAAAGAAGCTCTCCCTCAAGCTGGAGTCACAAGGGCGACGTAATGACGACTTCCTGAGCGCCGGCTCTAGTCCTCTGCTCTGCCAGCTGACCTATTGAAGGACTGCCACCACTTTCTCCATGTTTGTCCATCTGTCTGTGCCAGGGTGAGCAAAAGCCAAACAGATGGAGTTTCTGTAGTGTAGTGGTTATCACATTTGCCTTACATGCAAAAGGTCCCTGGTTCAGAAACATGCGGGCTTCCTTTTCCCAGATCCCCTTGCTGTTCAGGAAGGCCTCCTCCTTCTCCTATTGGCCTGTCCCTGGGATAACTCCAACCCCTGCATGAGAGAGGGTGCTGACAGCAGTGGAGAAAGCACCTTGGCATCAGGCTGGAGAACCTAGAGGACTGCGGCGTGTCACCTTTTGGAGGCTTGTGGCTTGGCCTCCTCCGCCCTGGGAGGTTGGCCAGTGGAGGCCGGCTCTTCCTGCTGGCCTCCTCTGCGTGACTTGCCAAAGGAGGAAGTGAGGCAGGAATGGGGGAAAAGAGGAAAGTCAAGCTGAGAAAGGCAGGGCAGAAAGTAAGCACATCATTGCGGCTAAATGGGGTTAGTAGAGCATCACCATTCGTTCTGCAAAGCCTGATTAGGTGCGGTTGGCTGCTGGGAGGCAGAATCCTGTGCCTGCCTCTTGGCTTCCCAGGGGTGGCTCCTTGCAGCCCAGGAGAAGCGGGGTTCTGGGGGGAAGGAAAAGCAGCAATGGCGAGGCTGAGTGGGCTCCTTTCTGGCCGACATGGTGGGTCTGGGAGTTGCCTGTAAGCCGTAAGTGGACTTGGTACAGTGAAAACCGCTGCTCCATTCTGGCTGACCTGGGGGAGCCATTAATGACTTGGGAGTGGGGACAGGGCGCTGGCTGTGAGCAAATGGGATCCAGGAAGCCCCAGCCTGCCCCTCCAGGGGCCGAGTCTTCTTCTTCTCTCCTGCCATGGGAAGCCCGGCCTAGAGCCTGCCCAGCATGTGCTGCAGCTCGAGCATTAAGCCTTCCTGTGGCATAACCTAATTACGGCCTAGTGTAATAAGGGGTAAAGTTTAGATTGTGAATTTATCTTTAATTTCCATGGTAGCTTACTTTGATCTTTTATGCCTACCACTTATAATCCTTAAAACTCCATCTTTCTGTAGTTAATAAATCTGTTTTATGCTGTACTTAAACTAGTGTATTTTGCTTGAAGTTCTTGGGAAATCGCAGCTCCATTACAAGGCTGGTTCATGTACTATTCACAGTGAGGGAGGGGTGGACCCTGCGTAATAAACTCACACTGATCAGGCTTCTGATTAAGGCAAGATGGTATGATCCAGGGGCGCAAGGCTGCAGAGCTGGGGGAAATTGGCGGGAGGCGCTCTATCTACCATTAGTGTTCTGAGTGGCTGGGAGAAGCATTCATGTAACTCAGTTGGATGTGCCCCTACCTGTGGATGTCTGTGTAAGTGCAATATCTGCCAGAGATTCACAGCTCCTCACAGCATCACCGTGTGAGAGGGAGCCCAGGCAGTGGGACACAGGGCTCAGGGGTCCCACTGTTCAGGTTGCATCCCATAGATCCCATCACAGACTTTCAGCAACCACAGCAGATGTTCACTGGAACAGTGAGAGAGATGGCAAAATAGTGATCTCCAGGGCCTGCAGACATCAAACTATCAGGAATTCTGCACACAGAGAGGACCCTGCAAGTGAAAAATGCCTTTGGAAAAGACCCTTCTGTCCCCAGCTGTGGTCGTACAGTGCTTAGTGCTCTGCATTGTGGCCTCAAGAGCCATGGATGCAAGTTGAGTTACGGTGACCTTTTCCTTGTCTCCACGTTTCTTAGGTGCCTCCTTCCAACACCTGTCAGAAAAAATGACCGGTTTCTTTTGGAAACATTTGCATTGCAAGGCAGAGGCAGTCCTCTCTGTTTCCTCAAAAATTGACCAAAAGGTGGGAGGAGTGGACACATTTGGCAAGGCACTACTGGGTGCTGCATCTCTAACCTCCACCTTACCTGGCAGGTGCCTCTGGGACTTTTCTCCCAGCTGCTCCATTTTTCATCAGTGACAATCAAAAGGAAGATGACATGACATCTCTGTGCAGACATCCTCAGCGAATCACAAGGACGTGTGGCGCAGGCTCTTGTGTTGCAGCAATTGCAGTTGAAGCAACCACCATGCTAATGCCAGTCATAGCAGCCTTTTCATCAACTCCAGGCTTGTGATCTGATTCTTTCCAATGTTTCTCTCCAAAGAAACCTTTTCCTTAGCAAGCAATTACTTGGATACCAAGGGAGGTCTCTTCTGTTTCCTGGAAAGACACAGGAAAATGTGAGCAGAGGAGACAAAAGCCACACAACAAAGCACCACTGGGAGCTGAACCCAGGATCTCCTGTTTACTAGACAGGTACTTTAGCCAGCTAAGACATGGTGCCTGCCTCAAGAAAATGCTTGCAACTGTTCCATTTGATGGTCCAGGACAGCACCTGCAAATTCCAAACTACAGACGTTCCCCATTTCCCTCAAGACTTGCAAGGAAGAACTGGCAGGCGAAGCCAGGATCTCCTGGTTACTAGGAAGTCACTTCAGCCAGCTCTTCCCAAAGATCACTATCCAGAGACCTTTAAACAGCCACTACAGATGTTCACCGACAAAGAGATGCCAAAATGGAGTTCTCCACTGCCTGCAGCCATCACGCTACCAGCCATCACACTACCACAGAGAGGCCCCTGCTGGTGGGAAAGGCTTTGGTAGAGACTCTTCTGACACCAGCCGTTCTCATATAGTGTTTAGCGCTCTGTGTTGTGGCTTCAGCATCCACAGATGCCAGTTCAATTGGGGGACATTTTTCCTGTCTCCACATTTGTCTAATGGCTCCTTTCAACTCTTGTCACCAAAAAGACCTGTTTCTTTTGCAAGCGATGTACAGCTAGGCAAAGGCTGTCTTCTCCATTTCCTCAAAAATCACCAAGCTGTGGAGAGAGGGGAGACATTCAGCCAAGCTGGATGCTGAATCTCCTCTTTCTTCAGCAGGTATCTGTGAAGGACACAAATCTCCATCGTGTAAAGGTCAAGAATAGGACTTTATTACACACCGCGCTGGCGGAGTGGGCTTATTAGGCTCAGAGACACAATTAATTAATTACAATAGAATATATAGATTTTCCACGGGCGGGGGAAAGTGACGGCGTAGGCAGTTCCAAACCCCGGGATAGGTTTTGCAGCAAGACAAGATAGCACAGTAGCCAATGGTTAACAGGTTACATAATGTCTCCACCCATGGTCTCAAGTTAGCAAGTTAACATTTTATTAATACTTTGATAATATGTTATTAGTATAAAATATATATGTTGAATTCTGATTTGGGGTCCATAGGAATGGAGCAACGCCTTTGATTGTCCAACAGGTACATTCCTAGGGGTTAAAGCAAAGAAAGAGTGAAAGTATATGGCAATTAAGATTGTTTTTGTGTGTCTAACGGCAGGCATTGGTCCCTGGGAAGGGAGGTGGAAGGATGCCATATCTTATACTGACGTGCCAACTTTTCATAAACTCAAGGTTGGCTCTGTGGGAAAAATGTCTCCCTACAGAAGAGACTAACACAATAGGAACAGGGATTCTTTGCTCAATCTGCAACTCTGAATAAGACACAATTATTTAGTTCTTAGCTCCAACACCTGGCAATTTGCTGACCAGGCCTATCTTAGCAAGCAAGGCTTTCTGTTTACCCCAGCTTTCTCTTAGCTGGTCACTATTTGCTAGGCTTCTGGTCCCTTGACCATACTCTTGACTTCGGGTCTGGAAAAGAGGTGGCACAATCCATAGACCAGATTGTTATATGAAATGCACATGGATTTTAACTTTTCACATCCAGTAATGGCAAAGTTCTTGGTTCAGGCTTGTAGTGGTGATGGAATAAACTGCAGGTTCAAATCAAGTCTCTGGAGTACATCCCCCACTGGGATGGGTCATTCAGTTCTTTGTACAGAGCTTCAGTTTGTAGCAAAGTCCCTCCAGGGGTAAGAAGCAGGATTGAAGACAAGATGGAGACGAGGCATCAGCCTTCTATAGTCTCTTGCCATGTGGTCTTTGCTTTCTTTGTCCCAAGGACACTATCCAGCACGTGGCACAGAAAAACCTTAGAGTTCTCTCCATAGGCAGGTCCCTGCATACCTTGCTGAGTCACAAGGCGTATCTGCCTTCTCTCAGTGGGTCGATTGTATAGCTGATGGTCCTTAATGGTCCATCAAGCAGGCTAGGTTGAACTGACACCAACTTGTTGGTGTCCCTAGGCATAAGTGAACCAAAGTTGTGACTCTAGGCCTGAGTGAACCAAAGTTCTTCCATGCTGTGAACTTTAACCAGCCTAAGATGCTAATAAACAGCAAGCAAAATGTGTAACTGTCAGCTTTCTTAGCTTGCAGCTGCAGTATAGCTCGAAACAGCAAAAAGCGGCAGTAAGACGAGGGAGAAGGGGGAGGAAAGTCTGCATGTGTCTGTGCTGTGAAGGCCATAGATAAACATGGGAATGAGAACAGATCTAACAAGCTACATTATAGTGTTAAGTGTAACTGTTGCAAGGGGGAGGGAGGGAAGAAGGGGGAAAAATAAGGGGGGTATAAATGCTGGGACCCCGCCTGCGTGCGGGTGTGCAGGATTTGAGATTGCTTTTTCTCCCTTGCACCTTATTTGAGCTCAAATAAACTTGGTTTGCTTCTCCACCCTGGTGTGTTAATTAGTGCTACGCACACCGGGCAATGAACCCCACTGTTGCCCCCCCCACTCGGGCCCTCTGGGCCGGCAACAAACTTGTCCGGGGTGTTCCCCAGAAGCATATCACAAGTTTGAAATACAGACAGCATAGAGCCAATATTAATAACGTCAACTACAAAAAATGATACACATCTAGAGATAGCATCATTATAATCAGCCAATCAGAACCTCTCCATAGATCCCTTACACCAGGGGTCCCCAACCCCCAGTCCGCGGCCCGGTACCGGTCCGCGGCCTCTTACAAACCGGGCCACGAACCGACCCAGTGGAGCTTCCGCAGGCGTGCCTGCGGGAGGTCTACCCGAGCCGCGGGACGAGCGCTCCCTCCTCAGTCATGCCTGCGGGAGGTCCACTGGCTCCGGTGGACCTCCCGCAGGCATGACTGCGGACGGTTTGCTGGTCGCGCGGCTCAGCTGGACCGCCCGCAGGCATGACCGGTCCATGGTCCTAAAAAGGTTGGGGACCCCTGCCTTACACGACAACCTTTCTACAATATTGGCTGCAAATATAGAACAGTGGTTGCAATGGTGATCTATACAGTTACAGATCATGTCAATAACATCACAGGAGCTGACACTGCATCAGTGAGACTGATATTGGAATAGCCTCCAGTTTTGGTGTCCTCATTTGAAAAAGATATTGTGAAATTGAAACTAGAGCAGCAAAAAGCCACCAAAATGTTCTGAGGGCTGGAGAAAAATGCCTTTTAGGGAGCTATTGAAAGAGTTCAACCTGTTTAGCTTATCAAAAGATTGAAAGGTGATTTCACTGAAGTGTTGAAGTGCCTTAATGGAGAGAAAATATTGGGTATTAAAGGGCTCTTGAATGGAGCAGAGAAAGGCATAACAAGACCCAATGGCTGGAAGGTGAAAAGAGACAAATTCATATTACAACTAAGGCACAAATATTCAACAGTAAGGATGATTCACCACAGGAACAAGCTACCAAGAAAAGTGATGGATTCTCCATCTCCTGATGTCAGTCAATGAAGACTAGATGCCTTTCTGGAATGTGTTTGCCCCAAAAGTAGCTCTTGTGTCATACAGGAGGCCTGTGATATGCAGAGGGTCAGATTAGATGCTCTAATGGTCTCTTCTGGCCATAGAATCGACTAATTTCTGAAAAACTGAGTGTAGCATTGGGAGTAGCGTCTGATGTTTCCCTGTCTAGCCGGCTTGCTGCCTAGAACGAACGCTCCTTGAGTGGGGTGATCCACAGGGAGTAGCTCAAACCTCCAAAGTGCCTGGCCAGGGGCAGGACATTAGCCCAGCAAGGGAGGGGTGTGGCAGTGACATCACAAAGGCCTTTTGCAGGACCTCAGCCTATTGGTCCAAGGTGGTGGGGAGGTGGTGACCTCATAGAGAGATGCTGACATCAGCCAGGCAGAACAGGGGCGAAGGGCCAGGGAAACCTCAGAGACCCCTGTGGCTTTGCTGCAGCAAGTCTCCTTCTCCAGGTCTCTCTCTGAGGACTGAGGGAGTATTCGGGTTCACGGACGTGAGTGCCAGGAGGAACCTCTTTCCAGTTTTCTCCTTCCCTTTTAGTGATTTTACTGGAAAACAGCCGTCCCTGTTTAGAAGGTAAGAGCCTCCTGGAGGTTTGAAACCTGTTCAGTCTGATCCATCTGGTGACAGTTGAATTCTAGGGATGGAAAACACGAGCTTAAATAGGCAGAATTTTATTGCACACCTGGGGCTGAAATAGTGCTCGGGCAGTGATCCCCACCATTGACCTGGGCCATCCTTTGGGCTCTCTGGTGAGAACCCTTCGCCTCCCGTCCTCAGTCTCTACCCTGATTGGCTGAGCAGGGGGTTATTGACAGGGAGGAGACTCAGGTCCTTGTTGTTCTCTTTTAAGACCAAGGAAATAAGTCAGAACCAGTTCTATGTTTGATGAATTTTGCTGCTTCTCTACATTAATGGTCTCTGAGCAGTTCATGATTCTCTCAAATGTTGCAGTTCTCCTCAAATACTTGCTAAATAATTCGTGTCCACTGTTGTTGGTCTGGAGCTCATCTGTGAGCACTTTATTCAGGACATTCAGTGTATGAAATTCAAGATCCGATGGTTAGATTGAAAATCAGGGCTTTTGGGTCCTATTCCCAACTCTGCCCCTGACTGGCTGTGTGACCTAATAGAAGTCAATTCTTCTTTCTCAGCCTGAGCTTCTCTCTCTTTCGAGTAGGGGTAATAATGATCCGCTCCTACCTAGCTCAACACACTCACTCTTCCCCAGCACACACACTGTCTCTCCCCAGAACACAAACAGTCTCTACCCCGCCACGCACACCGCAGTTGAAAAGCAGCTGGCAATCTAGTAAGGTGCTCGTGGAATGGTGGGATAGAGAAACCTGCATCATGTGATGCTGTACCAGCCCGTGAGGCATTGCAAACCCTTCCCAAAACACCCTGCAGCCAGTTGCACAGTGGGATAGTTGCCCACAGTGCACTGCTCTCTGTTGCCATCCACGAACTGCTAGCGTGGATGTGCTCTGGTGACACAAGGGGCATAGGGAGGACATTCAATAGCTGTTTTAACTAAACACTTTAACTAAAGCAGCAATGCCGGGGGGTTGGTGACTTCTTTGTTTCCTCACCCTGGAGTAAACTCAGCTTTTTATTCCATTCTTGATGCTTCATGGAATAACAACAGACGACCGAAAAAAGACATGGACAGGGTGGGTCTCAGGGGAGGGGCAGAGAGGTTAGAGCGGTTGGCAGAGCAGGTCTCAGAGGTGGGGGCAGTGGGCAGGGCAGGTCTCAGGGGAGGGGCAGAGAGGTGTGGGTGGTGGGCAGGGTGGGTTGCAGGGACGGGTCAGAGCAGTGGCGGCTGGTGGGCAGACCTTGTGGTAGGGGGTGGAGAGGCACGAGCAGGAGGCAGGAAGGCCTTGGGGGAGGAGAGGAGCGAGCGAAAGGTGGCTCAGCAGTCCTCAGCCAAAGAGGAAGAGCGGGGGGTGGGAAGTGGCCAAATAGGAGCAAGGGGGGAGCACAGGTGGGGCCTCAGAGAGAGGAGAAGGGTGGGGGGCAGTGCCATGGTCTGGGCACCAATGGGCCCCCCACTTCCAGGGAGCTTCCAGCGTTCACACCCAGCCTCCCCAAATGCAAGAGCCATGGGCCACCTATTCTCTTCATCTTCACTAACCAAGCCCCTCCCCAAGCTATGTTGATGGGAGAAGCCCTCCTGTTGACACAGCACTATCTGCACCGGGGTTAGGTTGATATAACTGCATTGATTAGGGAGGTAAATTTTTTACATCTCTGAGTAATGTAGTTACACCGATCTAATTTTGTAGTGTAGATCTGTCCAAAGAACCTTGGGAGTAAAACTTCACCTGCTCCTCTGCTTTACTGAATCCAAACAAGCAAAGCTTGTCAGGCCTAGATGGAGGTTGGCAGAGAGTCAGGTGTGTGCAGACATGATCCCTTCAGCACCTGTAGGCACCATGGCTTAGCTGGCTAAAACCACTGTTTTGTATACAGGACATCCTGGGTTCAAGTTCCAGTGGTACCTTACTGAGTTGCTTTTGGGGCACATGGTACTGGCTACTGTCAGAAGACAAGATTCAGAGCTAGATGGACCGTCGGTCTAGCCTAATGTGGTTTTTCTTATGGTTTAAATTACGCTCACAGGCACTGATGATAGAGTTACTGAAAGTTTGGGAGTTAGGAGCTGATAGGTCAGTGGTCCAGTGCCCTCACAGACGACCCCGTCCCTCTGGGACAGGGTCAGGTCTGAGCTCTCACACCAAATGCTCATTGTGGCTGCCAGAATCTGTGGGCAGCTTGTTTAGTTTATGCCGAGGGTTGAGTCCTGTTTTGTGCACCGAGTATGAGAATGAAAATCCTAAACCGCCCTTTGAAATAACAAAAGCAGCAGGACGTGTTTCTGTCCCTGCCCCAGAGCAGACAGACCAATGGGGAAATGCCATGGGTCCAGGGTAATACTCCCCTGCGGTTTTACCATTTCCACTTGCTAAACCCCCTCCCAACCTTCTGGGCTCCTGGAGCAGGGGACTGAGCCTGAGCCGAGACACGGACACTGCAACTTTGCAGCCCAAGCTGCATGACCCTGATTAATGTGACACGGGCCAGTCGTGGGTGTTTCATTGCACTGGAGATGTAGCCTAATGTTATGTCTGCACTGCGATTAACACACCCAGGACACCTGTCGCAAAGCCCGGGTCAGCTGACTCAGGGTTATGCGGCTTGGGCTGCAAGAGTATAAAATTACAGTGCAGACAGATGGGCTTGAGCCCAGTCTCTGAGACCCCACGAGGGGTGAGGGTTTCCGAACCCAGGCTTCAGTGTGAACACAAATATCTGCACCACAGTTTTTAGCCTCTCAGCTTTAGCTTCATGAGCCCACGTCAGATGGTCCAGGCCAGCCATGCTGCCATCTTTATCCCAGGAGAGATGGACTCTAAGGGTACGTCTCCATTGCAATGTCAGCCCAGGGGCGGCTCGCTGTGCTCAGAGCAGCACCCTGGAAGCCCCATATTCACCAGTCTCATATAATGATGATACGGTTTGTACAAAGTCTGCCTGGTGAGGTATCATTTCAAAAGTCTTGGTCTGTTGAACCTTAATATTGTGTTGGATTGTGTGTGTAGCATTGGCTGGGAAGTTTTGCTCCGTGTGTGTTACTGAGATGAGGTTGGGAAATGCCCACCCCCAGCCTTTCAGGTGTGACAATGGAGGAGCCAGACTCGCTGCTGGCCCATTAAAGGGATCCACACTCCCAAGGACTGTCCCAGGAACCGTGTACAATGCAGACTTCTCCGAGATAGCACAGCGACAATGGACACTGCTTGACTCACATCCTAGCAAAGGTACTTCCTAGCCAGTTGGAAGAAACTATGAAAGGGGGGGTAGAGACATGAATTGGCCTCTCTCCCCCACAACTCAACACCTGTAAACACATCTGGAGGACAAACACTGTTAGGTGTGAGAAGTATAAACTGTTCAATATGTTCAGTTAGTTGGTTAATAAGATGTTTATGAAGTAAATTGAAATTTAATGTGGATAAATGTAAAGTAATGCATATTGGAAAAAATAACCCCAACTATACATACAACATGATGGGGGCTAATTTAGCTACAACGAGTCAGGAAAAAGATCTTGGAGTCATCGTGGATAGTTCTCTGAAGATGTCCACGCAGTGTGCAGAGGCGGTCAAAAAAGCAAACAGGATGTTAGGAATCATTAAAAAGGGGATAGAAAATAAGACTGAGAATATATTATTGCCCTTATATAAATCCATGGTACGCCCACATCTCGAATACTGTGTACAGATGTGGTCTCCTCACCTCAAAAAAGATATTCTAGCACTAGAAAAGGTTCAGAAAAGGGCAACTAAAATGATTAGGGGTTTAGAGAGGGTCCCATATGAGGAAAGATTAAAGAGGCTAGGACTCTTCAGCTTGGGAAAGAGAAGACTAAGGGGGGATATGATAGAGGTATATAAAATCATGAGTGATGTTGAGAAAGTGGATAAGGAAAAGTTATTTACTTATTCCCATAATACAAGAACTAGGGGTCACCAAATGAAATTAATAGGCAGCAGGTTTAAAACAAATAAAAGGACGTTCTTCTTCACGCAGCGCACGGTCAACTTGTGGAACTCCTTACCTGAGGAGGTTGTGAAGGCTAGGACTATAACAATGTTTAAAAGGGGACTGGGTAAATTCATGGTGGCTAAGTCCATAAATGGCTGTTAGCCAGGATGGGTAAGAATGGTGTCCCTAGCCTCTGTTCATCAGAGGATGGAGATGGATGGCAGGAGAGAGATCACTTGATCATTGCCTGTTAGGTTCACTCCCTCTGGGGCACCTGGCATTGGCCACTATCGGTAGACAGATACTGGGCTAGATGGACCCTTGGTCTGACCCAGTACGGCCTTTCTTATGTTCTTATGTTAAATCACTGGCTTTAAAATAAGATCCAATCTGGAGCATATGAACTATTGACCCCTGGACTCCATCTCTGAGAGGGGACTTGTTTACCATCAGGGGACAGGCTCAAACCAGTCCAAACCGGTTTTTCCCCACCAAAACCAGCCCTCAGCGTTCCATCTCCTCAGCACTTTTCCCGCCACAGAAGTGATATAAGGACGTGCTCAGCGCCTGCGCGGGGCCGGCCCCCCCAGCGACGGCCCCTCCACGGTCGGGTCTTCCCAGCGCTCCCGAGCCGGAGAGTGATGAACCCCCTCGGTCCCGCCGTGAGACTGAGGAACAGGAGGCCTGTCACCCCCATTCCTGCCGTCCTGCATCCCTGGTGTCCAGCCTCCCACAGGGCCTCCCTGCCAGCGACGAAACCCACCCGTCATCTGGACGCCCCAGTGCTCCTCCTCAACGGCTCTAAACCAGCCGGCGAGTGGAAGGTCCTGGGCCTCGCGCCGGCCCGTGGGACCCGCTGCACCTGCACAGGGGGGAAAGGTTTCTGTGCTGGGACATCGTTCAGTGTTTTCCGGTTTCCAAGGGAGGGTTTCTGGGCCTGAGTGTTAAGCTCCCAAAGCCAGTCAGTGTTTGATTGGATTCATTACGTTTGCATTTTCCCTTCTTCCCCCAGTTTTCTGTACCTTTATCCTGACTACACTGACCTTTGTTTGTGCCAAACCACCTTGTTGCCTCTTTATTTTATTGACAGCTCACAAGGAGGGAGGCTAAATCCACTGGTGATAGAGACAGGAGGGAGTCGAGTTTGTATCTCCTGAGAAAAGGGGCGTTTTCCTTTCCTATTTCTCCCCTGCCACTTCTAACGTTTTCCTTTGAAGCGCTGCCTTATTCCCCTGGAGGTCACAGAGGGGACGTGGCCACCTTCCCCTCTGAGAGTGAGATATTGGCTCGGCTCTTTCTTTACGCTGCTGCTGTTAGTCCATGAAACATCAGGGATGGATGCAAGGCTGAGCTCACGCACCAACCCCCTGAAACATTTCAGTGGCCCAGAGAAATCCTGCCCCCGGCTATTGGCATCATCTGGTGGCCTCTGGGTGACTGGGCAGTAATAAGATGCAGCCACTTCTGGGGTGGATCCAGGGTGGCCATTATTTCCTAGTGACAGGCCATGGACATTTCTTACCTATTTTGTCCCTCCAGGCCTTCCATACTCCTGTTCAAGAGACATCCCCCAGGGCTCCCTCTGCCTGTGTGACTGGCCAGCAGGGGGCGGTGGTCACTTTCTATCCACTTCTCAGGCACTGTGAGGTAACAGTGTTGCGGGGTGGGGGTGGGGCTGTGTGGGGAGGTAGCAGCTGAAGGGGGATTGTGGTGGGGGGAGGCCTATGGGTGGCTGGGCAGGGGGTACCCTAGTGAGGTTGGTGGGTTCTGGAGATTTGGGGTTTCAGGGGGTGGTTGTGATGTGCCCAGCCCTGAGGCTGTGGGTCCTGGAGGTGGGTATCGCTGGGGGCCTGGTGGCTGCAGAACAGCCGGGGTGGGCGTCTCTTGGGGAGACGGGACAGGGGGTTAGAGGGAGCCTGGTGCTGTGCCAGGGGCTCTGTCTGGGCTTCCCCCGCAGACTCCTGGGATCGCTGCCCTGCCCAGTGCACAGAGTGTGTGTGGGAGAATCCCCGGCGCTAGGCCAGGGGGTGCCCCTGTAAAGCATCGGGGGATCCCGCAGGGGGGAGGAGGGGGTGCCAGGCAAAGGGCAGGGCAGATCCTGCTGGAGGGCGGAGGGGGGGATCCTAGGCAGGCAGTGAGGGACTGAGTTCCCAGTGGGGGTCCCTTTTGGGGGATCTCTGGCTGTTGGAGTCTCTTGGTGGGGGGAACCCTTTGGGATTCCCAACCTGGCAGTGATGGTCTGGTGGGGGTTTTCTGGCCGGTGGGGCTCTGAGGGGTATCTGAGCTCCCTGGCCAGGGACTCTGGGGGCTGGGTCCCAGGGAATATCTGGGGTGGGGGCTTGCTGGGGTTCTGGGGGCTGCTCCTGACCTCGCTTCTTCTCCCTGATTAGCTTATGCCAGAATCCTGGCTCCAAGCACTGCCCGACACTCCCCGGCCAGGCCCTCACTTATCAAACCCTGTGAGGTGAAATCACAGATTTTTGCTTTTCTCCCCTCTTGAAAACTGCAGGAACTTCCAGTTCCATTGTCCTAGATTGTCCAGTCCATTGTCCAGTCCTTGTCCTGGATCTGGGGGATGAGGGAGGTGGGAGGGGGGTCAGCACTGCCGCAAAATGGTCCCTTCCCCAGCGTTCTGGACTCATTCTTTCTGAACTCTGGTTTCATTGAGACCATTGTTAATCCAGAGTCACTGTATGGAAAGACAAGGAGTGACTCCGGGTGGACAAGGAGTGACTCTGAATGACATTAGCAATTCTCCCTGTGAGGAGGGGCTCTCATTAGCTGCTCTCCCCAGAGAGCTAAAGGAGGGAAGCTGCTCAAATGCTCTGTCCCTCTCTGCTCAGGATACTGGGGTTCAGCTTCCTGGGTCAGAGGCTGCAGCCTCCATTGTGATCTGGGAGACTAGGCTTAGCAGCTGCTGCTCCCCCAGTGGGGTTCTGTGCTGGGATGTGACCTGAATTAAAGCTGCTTCTCTGCCTGGCCCAGGGGATGACTTTCTCCAGCTGGTCCTAGCCCCCTAGGGCAGCCCTGGGCCCTGTTAATACTAAATTCTGAGCCAGAGTCTCCAGGTAACTGACAGACCTCAGGGAAAGTGCTGGGGACTGGCAAGAAAGTGACTCTGCACAAACAGCCCCTCCTCCTTTCTCCTCTCAGTAGCAATTGCCAGGAGAAAATCCAGCCCTGGGAGAGCAAAGCCCCCCAGGAATGGGACTTTCCCAGCCAGAGGGGCAGGGAGAGAGGACAGGGGAAGGAGAGACTGAAAGGGGCAGTGGGAGAAATGAGCGGGGAGAGATTTCCACCCAGACACATGTATTGCTGCATCCCTGGGCAGAACCACTTTCCAGTGGACAAAACAAGGATCAGACAGAGGAAAAGCCAGTTCCTGACTCCATATTCCCCCTGCTGGGGTGTGGCTGCCGTGGGGTCAGTGTCTGAGGGAATCCCCCACAGTGACTCCTTTGGTTCTGCTCTTTTCTAGCCTTGTGTTCAGAGACTTTGTTAGGGGGTGAGGGGAGGGAGAAGGGAGGTTAAAAATGTCTCTGGGCTTAGCCTGGCAGGAGGGGCCAGGTCTACATTGTAATAAACAGATTGAGCATTTCCCAGCATGGCAGAATCTAGGGTGTCTGTCTGCAGGGAAAGGGCCTGGGGGAATTGTGATGATAAATTAACTAAAACCGGTTCTGAAACACCCACAACTGCCCTTCTCCCCCAGACAGGCTGCAGAATGACGTCCATATTTTGCTCCAGCTCATCCCAGCCTGGCGTGGGACAGGGAAGAGAAATGGCTGTAGTGGAGCCAACTCAGGTAGAGATTATCGGGGGGTTGCTGGTGGGTTCCTGCTGGAGGAGAGGGACAGCAAATACACCGGAGATGGGAAGTCTGGTTTGGAGGTTGGAGCGGGGCAGGAAATTCACAGCGTGGGGAAAGGAGGAGGCCAGGGTGTGGCAAACCTGCTGGGAGTTATTTAATAAGTGCCCTAGATTCTAGGAACAGACCCCGGAGGTTGGGAGGTGGAAATGCCCTAATTTGTGAAGAGAGAAAATAGCCCACCTACATGGAGCTAGTCAAACTGACCGGACTCCCAGTGCTGGAGCCTGAGCTCACTAACCAGCGGCTGCTGTGAGATATGAAGGGGACACCCATGAGTCAGGCTTATTGGAGCTGCCTCTCCCTTCATATCCCGCTCCTCACAATGGGGAGGTTATTGGGCTTCCTACCAGGGAGCTCTCCCTGGACCCTGCTAGGGGCTCCATCTCCTGTATCAGTCGGTGGCTAGTAGGTGTGTGATGGATCTGCCGGGAGAGACAAGGGGCTCTCTCTTCGTCCCCTAACCCTGGTATTTGCTGGATACGCTGAGCGGGGTGGGGGTGGGACTCTGTTGAGTGGGATCCACCCAGAGCTTCCATTTGATTGGCTCCTCTCTGCCACAAATAGTGGGGCTGTGAGTGGGGCAGCAGGTCCTGAATGTTGGACTCTTGCTCTTTCATGGGCCGGTGACCTTCGAGGAGGTGGCTGTGTATTTCACCAGGGAAGAGTGGGCTCTGCTGGACCCCGCTCAGAGAGCCCTGTACTGGGATGTCATGCAGGAGAACTATGAGACTGTGACCTCGCTGGGTAAGGGTTCCTGTCCCCTTGGTTCTTGGAAGGGGAAATGAAGAGTTAAGGTTCACGCCAGCCCCACAATGCCACTTCTACTCTGTCCTGTTTCAGCATCACCCCAATATGCCAGTGACACACACACACTGCCACAGACCCTCCCCTGCTGCAGAACACTTTGGGAACAGAGCACAGGAGCCGTATCTCATAATGTCAAATAGCTCCTGTTTGCTCAAGTGAAACTGGGGGTTAGGTCTGGCATAACTGTTCCATACCCCTAATCATTTTTGTTGCCCTTTTCTGAACGTTTTCCAATTCCAATATATCTTTTTTTGAGATGGGGCAACAACATCTGCATGCAGTATTCAAGATGCGGGTGTATCATGGATTTATTTGCTGTTTTTACAAATAAGATATATGATATATTCTGTCGTTTCTATCCCTTTCTTAATTATTTCCAACATTGTTCGCTTTTTTTCACTGCTGCTGCACATTGAGTGGATGTTTTCAGAGAACTATCCACAGTGACTACAAGATCCATCTCTTGAGTGGAAACAGCTAATTTAGACCCCATCATTCTGTATGTATAGTTGGGATTATGTTATCCAGTGGGCTGCTCTATGTGCTATCCTGACATCTAGTACTGCTGAGATCCTGCATTCAGTGATATCCCTGCCCTTCCTGTTCCCTTTCTCCACTGAACCCCACCAGCCCATGCTTCCTGTTCCCAGCTTCCCCATGACTCTCTCACTGTCTCTGAACCTCTCTGTCAGCAAGAAGCAGTGCCAGGGAGACTTGTCCACTGTCTGGAGTCTTCGATTTTTGGGACATGGATTTACTTTCTCTGTGTTGTAAGAGGTTCTGTCATAATGAGTGTCTGTGACATTACCCAGAGTACAATCTGGACTGTTAAATAGCTGTGTCCCCTCAGTTCTCCAACCTGGGGTGCCTTTTCCACTGTTTTCCCGCGAGAACAGCCCCTCTTGTCACACAGTCTCCAGCATGTAACTCTCTCCCAGCTACACAGTATTGAGTGCTGCTAGACAGCCACTCATGAATTACACCTCAGGAGAAAACCAGCAAATTCTCAAGTGCCCAACTTTCCCCCAGAAATGTGCGTCTTGCACTGTCCAGCACGCTACTGAACAACGCAAGCTCATATGAAGTCTGCCATTTCATCAGTGGAAAATGACATGCACCAGCTTGTTATCCCAAATGGAGTTTCCAACACACTTTAATCCAAACACACTGGTTAGATAAACAATAAACCAAGATTGTTAACTACGAAAACTAAAACTAGGCCCAGCCGATGAAAGGGGCACTCCCAGGAGAGACTGTATAAAGGCTGTAACATCAAAAAACTTTGTAAACCTGAGAGAGCTGCCTTGGGGACAATGACAGGGAGAATCCCCCAAAGTGACTCCTTGGATTCTGCTCTTCTCTGGTCTCTGATTGTTCCTTCCAAAGTGAAGTACTTTGCACTTGTGCCTATTGAATTTCATCTGATTTAGTTGGGTTTGGTCCTGCTTTGAGCAGGGGGTTGGACTAGATGACCTCCTGAGGTCCCTTCCAACCCTGAGATTCTATGATTCTTTGATTCATCCTCTTTCCTTCAGCTCATTTCTCCAGTTTGTCCAGATCATTTTGAATTTTAATCCAATCCTCCAAAGCACTTACAACCCCTCCCAGCTTGGTATTGTCCACAAACTTGGTAAGTGTAACAGAGAGACTGTTACTGGGAGGGTTTCACCATGTGTCAGAGGGTTACACCCTGGTGGGAGGGGGCTAGGCCTGTACTGGGATAAGGTCACTCTGTGCTTCACAGTGTGGCAGAACCTAGAGTGTCCATTAGCAGGGGAAAACCTGGGGGGAATCGGTTTCTGGAATGTAGAAAAGCCCCGTCTGAATTCTTACACCTTGCCCTTTTCACCCCAGCAGGCTACAGAATAGCGTCCATGTTTTGCTCCAGATCATCCCGTCCTCCCAGGGGGAAGGAAATGGTTGCAATGGAGCTGGCTCAGGTAAGGGATTCTCAAGGAGCTGGTGGTGGGTTCTGCTTGGAGGGAGAGGAGCAGTAAATGCATAGGAGGGTGGGAGTTGCTAGAGGTGGTGGGAGGCAGGAAATATCTCGGGCGGAGAAAGGGAGGGGACAGGATGTGACAAACCTGCTGACACTAGTGTAGTTTAGGGTGTGATGGGTTGTCACCTGCAGGGGGCAGTCTGGGGGGCTTCTGGGAACCGCTGTGCCCTCTAACCCTCAAGCTGGGCTGGCCCTTCTCACACTGATTTGCTGGAGATTCAGCCAGCCTCTCCAGGGCCTGTTATCACCCAACAGGACAGCAGGTGACGCCATACACCCAACTAAGCTACCTGAGCGCTTTACCTGAGCCGCTCAAGGACAGATAGATGATAACAGCCAATTTCTCAACTCCCCAACCTTGCACACTTGCTGTAGGATACATTCAGAATTATACCATCTTATAGTGCACAGGGATCTCTGTAATGTCAGCTCATTAATATAGGCCCCTTCCCCTCGATCTGGGACAGATGTGCACAGCGAGCTTGTGCTAACCAAGCTGAGATTTTCCCCAGACACTTCACTCAAAGTACGCTGGTTAAGATCAAGCATAAAACAAGTTTATTAACTGCAGAAAGGTAGATTAATTGATTATAAGTGATAACAAACAGATCAAAGCAGATTATTTAGAAAATACCGAAATTCAAACTAAGCCTAACATACTATCTGGATAGAATTTGAATTAGCAGTTTCTCACCCTGACTGATGATACAAGCAGTCCACCAAGTTTCCATACAGAAGCTAGAAAACCCTTTCCCCTGGGACTAGCACATCCCCCAGTTCAGTTTTTGTTTCTCAGGTGTTTCCAGGAGTTCTCTTGTGTGGGGAATGAGACCAAGAGATGCCGTCACACCCCACCTTATGTAGCTTTTCTATATGGCGGGAACCCTTTGTTCCAAACTCAGTTCCCAGTCCAGTTTGTGGAAAAATACAGGTACTAAAATGGAGTTTAGTGTCATGTGGTCTGGTCACAGGCCCTGCTGCATCATAGTATCCATGACTAATAGGCTGGCTGAAACATTCACAGGAAGGCTAAGCCCTTCCAAAGTCCATTGTCTTTGTTGATGAGCCATCAGCACTGTCTGGCTTCTTCATTTTTCTTCCTGAAAGGCTCGTTGTGGGTGTTACCCAGAGTAAGCACATTTGAAATACAGATACAGAGTCAATATCCATAACTTCAGATACGAACATGATATGTGCACACAACTAGGATAATCATATTCAGCAAATCATAACTTTTCCAGTGACACCCCACATGATGAATCTTGTACAAAATACATCATAATTATGTCCTAATCATATTATAACCGTACCACTATGATGAATATGGGGGTGTAGTGTCAGATAGGGCCTAATTTCAAGGCACAGGAGTTGGGAATGGAACTTCCCCTCTTTGTGGAACAGGAAATAACCCTCCAGCCAGGGCTGGGAAAACTTCCCAGACACCCAGTGATGGAGCCTGAATCTACTGGCACTTCATTAGTTACCCCCATCCCCAATAGTTGTGGCAACTGCAAACTTTATCAGTGATGATTTTATACTCTCTTCTAGCTCATGGATAAGAATGTTAAATAGCACAGGGCCAAGAACCAGTCCCTGCGGGAACCTGCTAGAAAGAAATCCACTCGACCACGGTTCCCCATTTACTATCACAGTTTTTAATCTATTTAATGTATGCCGTGTCGAAGAAAACTCAGTTCTCGCTTATGTTTAGGTGCAGCAAAAACAAATACTTTATTATAATACTCTAGTGAACACAAGAGGGAGAGAGTGTCAGGAACTGGGTTGCCCCTTGTCCTGAACAGATCTCTCTCCATTAGTAAAACAATCATAACAATCTTTATACCTTCTTAACAGACAGTGGCTAGCAAACTTGCAGACAGTAAAAGTAAACATTTGCATTTGTTTATACATAAGCCTATTCATTATCTTATTTGTCTGCAATACCAGAACAGAAAACAAGACTGCAATTCACAAGGTCGTAACGACTTTTCACACAATTCACTCTGCACCAGATACAGGGTAACAGCTTAACCTCTGCTAATTAGCTAACATACATTAAGATCCCTTCAAACCTTTATTAATTAATTCTTGGCCTCCACATTCCCCCCTTTTGTACTTCTAGTACAACAAATACCTCAAATCTCAATTTGCATTAAACCATGGATTTCAGAGTCCACAGGAGACATCTCAACCTTAGGGGTTTTCATGGGATGTAATGACAATGCATGATTAGCATGAACATGAAAAGTAGTATTACTATCATTACGTCCTTTACAACAACAACAACAATAACATAATCCCACACCAACTAACAACACTACAAACAATAACATCCCCATAGGAATAAAATAATGGGGTTGTCGTACAGTTTTGGTAACAAAGCACAATACATCAAACTTAGTACATAAAGTAGAAACTCTATAAGCTGTATGAAAGGCATTCTGCTCAGCATGATATATATTCTGAAGCATGTGAATTTGCCCCTGCAACTCAGAGATTCTGCGAACCTCTGGCAACAATGAAAGCAAATTCTGAAACCGATCAGGTACTATCCTAGTCCAATTAAAATATACCTGAAATCTAAGAGCTACATGTAACATTCTATCTGCAGGCCAGTAAATAATATGATTGCCTGCAGCAGTGGTAAGATTAATATGTATATCTTGTAACG
>NW_025423205.1:0-48053 GCF_020497125.1 Mauremys mutica
GGTTAGCCAGCCTGCTTTGCAAAGAAGTTTGCTCTTCCCTCTCTTCGCTGAGGTGGAGCCCGTCTTCCTGCCTAGGCAATCCTTTCTTCTTGAGAAGACCATTCCATTGTCAAAGGAAATCCAAACCCTTTCTCTCCGACACCATCTAGCGGAAGCCATTCCTTTGATTTCCACGATTCGACGGAATCATTACTATTGAATCCATCGGGAGGGGCGCCAAGTGGGTCAGTCACTAAGGAGGAGGGGAGTGGTTCCCTAATAGATAGTTACATTAGTGCTTTCGGAGCCGCCCGCCCCACTTCACTGCCATACGGCCTCGCGTTCTATGGTGGAGTACCGGGTTTCGCGGGGGAACAGCTTGCGGCTAAGGTACAAGACCGGGTGTTCTTCTTCCCCTACCTCCTGTGACAGTACGGCCCCCAGTCCCACCTCCGAGGCATCCGTCTGTAGGATAAAGGGTTTTGAAAAATCTGGTTGAACTAGTACCGGCTTCCCGTGTTAATTGTTCGCTCAGGGCGCGAAAGGCCTTTTCGCAGCCTTCCGTCCAGCGTACTTTCTGGGTTGTGAACTGCGCGTCAACTCCGTCAGTGGGGCAGCGTGTGTGGCGAAGTTAGGCACAAACCGCCGATAGTACCCAGCCAGCCCCAAGAACTGCCGGACCTGCCGCTTGGTTGTGGGCGTAGGGTACGTCCTTAATGCTTCCACCTTGTCTACGAGGGGACGGATCTTTCCTCTTGCCAACCGTGTAGCCCAGGTAAGTTACCTCCTTCTGGCCCAGGTGACATTTCGCCGGGTTCGCGGTGAGGCCGGCTTCGCCTAATGCCCGTAGAACTGCGGTCAGGTGTTGCAGATGTTCCTCCCAAGTGCTACTGTAGATGGACAATGTCATCGATGTACGCTGGCGGCGTATTCATTGTGTGCATTCAGCACCTGGTTTCATGAGTCGCTGGAAGGTAGCCGCGGGCCGTGCAATCCGAACGGCATCATAGTAAATTGGTAGAGTCCGAACGGCGTTGGAAATGCTGTCTTTTCTCGTGAGGCCGGTGTCAACGGGATCTGCCAATATCCCTTCGTCAATGTCCAGGGTGGAGTTGAACTTGGCTTTTCCTAGCCGCTCCAGCAGCTTCGTCCACCCGGGGCATGGGATAGGCGTCAAAACGTGAAATTGCGTTTACCTTGCGGAAGTCAATGCAAAACCTGACTGTCCCGTCTGGCTTGGGGACCAACACTATGGGGCTCCGCCATTCACCTCCGCGACTCTTTCCACCACCCCTAAGGCTAGCATCAGCCCGAGCTCCTCCTTCACTGTCTCCCACATCTTCCTGGGGAGCGGGCGGTGTGTGTCCCGCACTTTGTGCCCCTGGAACAGTAGCAATGTGGTGGTTTGCTAACGTGGTTCGTCGGGTCACGTCGGACAAAACCACGGGGGAACGCCGCCACCAGTCGTTCTAACCTGGTCCCGCTGGGGTGGGGTAAGCTCGTGGCCTATGTCCACCATCCCGGCTGTCTCGGGTCTCTCCCACCAGCGGCCCCAACTCCGGTTCTGGCGGGTATGGGGCTATCAGCAGGCCCTCTCGGTCCCTTCAGGCCTTAAAGGAGGTTCACGTGGTAGACCTGGGTATCCCTCCTTCGCTCCGGACAAACCGTACCTCATAGTCGATCCGGCCCAATCCGCCTGACCACTTCAAAGGGGCCCTGCCACTTGGCCAGCAGCTTGGACTCTGAGGAAGGAAGCAGCAAGAGGACCCGATCCCCCGGCCCGAAAGTTCGCACCTTGGCCCCCTTGTTATACTGAGCCTCCTGAGTCTGCTGGGCTCTAACCAGATTTTCGCGGGCCAAGGTCCCCAGCTCCCTGGAGGCGTTCCCGCAGATGGAGGATATACTGTACCGACCCTCGAACATGGGTCTCCTGCTCTTCCCAGGTTTCCCTTAGGAGATCAAGGATACCCCTAGGCTTCCTCCGTAGAGGAGCTCAAAGGGGGGAGAACCCCGTGGATGCCTGGGGTACCCTCTCGCACCGCGAAGAGGAGTGCGGGGAGTTTTATCCCAGTGCCGTGGGTCATCCTCTACAAAACTTTCTCAGCATGGCCTTCAAAGTGCCGTTTGAATCGCTCGACCAAGCCATCCGTCTGGGGGTGGTAGGACGGAGGTCTTTAGTGCCCGGATGTTCAGCAGCCTGCACAGCTCTGCCATCAATCTAGAGGTCACATTCGTTCCTTGGTCTGTTAGTATTTCCCTCGGGATACCTACCCGGAGCGAAGATCTGCAATAGTTCGTTAGCAATGACCGGTGCTGTGGTGGACCTCAGTGGCACCGCTTCGGGATAGCGTGTGGCATAATCGACCACCACCATGATGTACTTATGACCTGTGCCGCTCTTCTCCAGGGGTCCCACGAGATCCAGGCCTATCCGGTCAAAAGGCGTCCCCACCAACGGCAAGGGTACGAGGGGGGCCCTTGGTACACCTTTTGGACCGGCTCTCTGGCATTCTGGGCAGGAGGCGCAATAATCTCGTACCTCCGCATTTATGCCCGGCCAAAAGAACCTCTGGGCCACCCTTTGCAACGTCTTCTCCCTGCCTAGGTGTCCGGCCCACGGCACCGAATGTGCCAGACGGAGCAAGTCCCGTCGGAACCGCCGCGGGACCAACAGCTGGCGTAGCTCTTCCTTTGTCTGTGGTTCTGGTACCACCCGATAGAGTAAGTCCGATGGATCTCAAATCGGGGCCCTTGTGGCTGGCGGTGGGGCGGGTCTTCCTCCCCTGGTGGGCTAGTCGCCTGTTCCCAAGCCCGGCTGAGAGTGGTATCCCCTCGTTGCTCCTCGAGGAAGTCGGTGTCCACCTCTAGCCAGCCCGGGTCCTCTGTTGTCGGCACTTTGGTGGGGACTTGGCTCCTTACCCCTCTCCCGGAGCTCCCCGAGGGCCCCTCTAGGGGGTCCTCGGCCGTTGGCTGGCCTAAAAATCCCGGTCGTCTAGCCCGTTTCCCAGTTCTCCTCCCTGGCGGCGTAGCCCCTTCCCTCAAGAGGTTTGTGAAGCCCGGCCAGTCACGCCCTAAGACCACGGGGTAAGCCAACTTAGGAGCCACCCCCACTAGACACCGCGCCCGGTGTTGGGCCGCCTCTAGCTGTACCCAGACAGTGGGGTAAGGCTTCACATCCTCGTGGATGCACTGTAGCCGGATGGGGGCCCCGGCGGGGCCGGTGGGCTTAATCAGCCCCTCCCGAATAACCATCTGGCTACACCCGGAGTCAACTAAGGCCCAGGCAGACGTCCCATCCACCTTCACCGGCAGAACAATTTTCCCCGGCTCCCAAGCCCGGGCCCGGTGACCCGCCGTCAACACCTGCCCATAATTGCAATCCATGTACGGGCACTCCCTCCTGAAGTGCCCTACCTGACCGCACTCGTAGCAGCGGTCCCGTCTCCCTTCCTCGATAGGGTTGTGGTGGGGGCTGCCCGGCCTTGCTGGTGCCTCCTCCGGTCGTCGCGGGATATCTCCTCGGGGTGTCGCCCTAGGGCCCCGGGTTACTGGTATTCCGGGGGGCTGGACATGCCGCCGAGGGTCTCCCCCATCCCCCTTACGTGGCCCCCGGGCCTGCCCTGGGCTCCGTCCACCGGGCTCTCCCCCCTGGGGGTTGGTCTTCAATGCCCCATCTGCTGCCTGGTAGTCCTCCATCAGGGAAATCGCGTCCGCGAGGGTCTTGGGGCGGTGTCGCTGCACCCATTCCTTCCCTCCCGGAGGCAGGGCTTGCAGGAACTGCTCTAAGGCTACCATCTAGGCCATTTGAACGCCCGTCCGCCCTTCCGGCTCCAGCCACCTCCAACAGAGATCCCGGATTCGCTGGGCCACGGCCCGTGGCCTGGCCCCTGGCGTGTATCGTTCCCGGCGGAGTCGCTGGCGGTAGGTCTCCAGGCTGATGCCAACTTCGTCCAAGATGGCGGCCTTGACCTTCATGTAGTCCAGTGTGTCTTGGGGGTCCAAGTTCCGGTACGCCGCTTGAGCGGGGCCCGTCAGGTAGGGTGCCAGTATCGTGGCCCAATGAGTGAGGGGCCACTGTACGGCGGTCGCGACTCGTTCAAAGGTCATGAGGAAGGCCTCGGGGTCATCCCCCGGCCCCATCTTAGCTAGGCGCACGGGTAATCCCCCGAGACCCTCGCCGGGGTTGCCCCTGACGGCCCCTAGAGGCGTACTCGGTGCCGGGCCGATTAGTGCCGCCATCTGTTGAACCAGCCGCTCCTGGTTCGCCTGTTGCTGGGTTGTCAGCTCCCGGATCAGCTGCTGCTGCTGTTCCTGTCGCTGTGCGGCTTGTGCCTGCTGCTGGGCCGCCAGCTGCTGGAGCAGCTGGGTTTGCTGCTGCTGCTGTTGCGCCATCTGCTGCTGCTGATTCTCCAGCAGCCACTTCAAAAGTTTCTCGGGGTCCATATTGGGTCCTGTGGCCTTATCTCAGGCCCGTTCAAGTCCCTGGTCAGGTGCTAGTTGTGACGGGTCTGACACCCCAGCACCCCCTTGTGGCAGGGGCGGGCTGGGGGCCTAGCGCCGCGCCACTCACTTGTCCTTCGGTCTGCCCCTGGCAGCCGGCGTATTACGGCCTAGCGGCCGGAGTCCACAAACGCCCCCTTCGGGGCGGGGTAGCGTGGCCTAGCGGCCGGAGTCCACAAACGCCCCCTTCGGGGCGGGGTAGCGCGGCCTAGCGGCCGGAGTCCACAAACGCCCCCTTCGGGGCGGGGTAGCACGGCCATAGTGGCCGGAGTCCACAAACGCCTCCGTCGGGGCGGGGTAGCGCGGCCTAGCGGCCGGAGTCCACAAACACCCCCGTCGGGGTGGGGTAGCACGGCCTAGCGGCCAGAGTCCATAACCGCCCCCTTCGAGGCGGAGTATTAAGGGGTGGGGTAGGGGGAGTCGGGCCCGCCCTCTCCACCGAGCCCCGACCCAGGGCCCTGATTGTGGCAAGCTCTCCTTGCCACCCGCTCGGCGGGGATCTGCCCGCAACACGCCGAGCGGTACTGCAGCTTTAAGGCTGTCAGTCTCTACAATCCCCTGGGTCACTTCCTACCCTGTCTAGCCGGACGTCGGCGTTGTGGGAGCGGTTCCCCCGTAGGTCCCCTCCGGCCGGCGTCCCTCCCCGGGGTCTCCGGTACGGCCTCTGCTCGGCTGACGTCCCAGTCCAGGCTCACTGGCTCTCCTCCCGCAGGAGCTGACGGTCTGCGTCCTTCTCCCCCGGTGGTCAGCCCAGACTGAGCAGACCTGCAGGCTTTTATACCGGTCTGCCAGTTGGAGCATGCCCAGCAGAGCTTCCTGGGCGTGGCTTCCTCTGCTAGCAAAGAAGGGTTAACCCCTGCTGTACCAGTGCGGGGCTGTCCCGCCCCGTCACAGGGAGATGGGATTTTTTTGTTTGTTTTTATTTTGTATTTTTGGGGGGTGGGGTGGGGCGGTTGGTAATATTTGAGGTCATGTGTATATCCACAACTGCATGAGTTACATAGACTTCTCCCCACCTGGCCTACGTTCTATGTATCTTCGTTCATAAGATCAAGACAAGGCACTAGGTGTCGTGCTGCACCCGGCACACAGGGGCCCCAATCCTGATTTTTCCCCCCCAAGCCTACTGTAATCTAAATGCTACATAATAACCCTTAGCTTCTCATTGTTGCCATCCTCGCTATTGGAAAATCCCCCAAATCATGACAGTGGCTTACAAATCAGGAGGATTCTTTTTTAAAAAAATGTAATGTGGGTTCTCTTTCTTTCCCTTCTGGTTTTCTGAACCAGGGAAGCTAGAAACTTACCTTTCTAGTGTGGCCAGAGCCCCAGAGAGCAGCAGCCCCTGGCGCCTGGGGCTGGCAGGCAGCGGGGCTCCTCACTTTATTTTCACCCACCAAGTATCAAGTGTGAACTCCTCAGGCACTAGAACAGCCTTAACATGGAGTCACAGACAGACCCCTTGGGCACCCTGACTCTATCTTGCCACCCAGGGGTAGTAGAAGCTGCTATAACACGCAAGCTCTGTATGTCCTTTAGGGCTAACCCTAGCCAAACAGCCGGGATCCCTTGCTGATGCTTAGAAGGTGTGCCGGCTCCCTGAAGTCCAAGCAGCATTGTGAGGAGGGGGGAACAACAGTTTCTTCCTGACAGGGATTTTTATTCCATTCCCCCAGAGCTCAAGCTGATGGGGGCAAGTGTTTGTGCAGGGCTCTTCCTCCTCGTAGGTGTGTGAGGAGGAGCAATCAACCAAGTCTTTTGTCCACGGATGATCCACAGTGGCTTGTCTGATGTCTCAGTCAGGGCCTTCTCTTGTTGGAAAGGAGATGACGCCTCTTCTGGTAAACTACCATTTCACACTTGGTAATACTTCTCTCCTGACTGGTGGCGTGGCGGCAGCAAGGGGGTTTACAGCTTTAGTGCCAACGCTTATATATCACCTTACAACATGGGCTACGGCTATTATAGGTGAGAATAATGCATGCAGCAACTCACGAGCTTGTCATAAACTCTAAACACGTTTTTATAAAGCTAATGCCTGTTTTAACAACACTAACAAACAGGTGAGCAAGACTAGTTTCCAGCCATGCGTTTGTCACTTTTCAGTAAGGCCTAGGGGCCTTGGCATGAGCTGGCACCTGGTCTGCCAGTGTCAGAAGAGGATCTGCCCTCTCTTATCCCCAGGTGTCTGTACTGGGAGCAGTACTGTTCAACTTATTCATAAATGATCTGGGGAAAGGGCTAAACAGTGAGGTGGCAAAATTTGCAGAAGATACAAAATTGCTCAAGAGAGTTAAGTCCCAGGCAGACTGCCAAGAGCCACAAAGAGATCTCACAAAACTGGGTGACGGGACAACCGAATGGCAGATGAACGTCGGTGCTCATAAGTGCAAAGTAATGCACATTGGCAAACATAATCCCAACTATCCCTATAAAAATGATGGGGTCAAAATTAGCTGTTACCACGCGAGAAAGAGATCTGGAAGTCGTGGATAGTTCTCTGAAAACATCCACTCAATGTGCAGCGGAGCATTGGGAATCATTAAGAAAGGGACAGGTAATAAGACAGAAACTATCATATCGCCTCAATATCAATCCATGGTACGCCCACATCTTGAATACTGCATGCTGATGCGGTCGCCCCAATCTCAAAAAAGATATATGGGAATGTGAAAGATTCAGAAACGGACAACAAAGATGATGAGGGGATATGGACCAGCTTCCATCTAAGAAGAGATTCATAAGATTGGGACTTTTCATCTTGGAAAAGAGACGACTAAAGGGGGATACGAGGGAGGTCTATAAAACTATGACCGGCGTGGAGCAAGTAAATAAGGAAGAGTTATTTACTCCTTCTCATAACACATGAACTAGGGGTCACCAAATCAAATTAATAGGCAGCAGCTTTAAAACAAACAAAAGGAAGTATTTCTTCACGCACCACACAGTCAACCTGTGGAACTCTTTGCCAGAGGATGTCGTGAAGGCCAAGACTATAACAGGGTTCAAAAAAGCACTAGATAAATTCATGGAGGATAGGTCCATCTATGGCGCTTTGCCAACGGTATCCCTAGCTAGGTATCCCTGTTTGCCAGAAGCGGGGCATGGACGACAGGGGATGGAGCACTTGATGATTCCCTGTTCTGTTCATTCCCTCTGGGGCACCTGGCATTGGCCGCTGTCAGCAGACAGGATACTGGGCTAGGTCTTTAACTTGGACGGGTAGCTGGGAAGACGGTAAATCAGACAGAACCCGTTCGACAAACCTCTTCATTTCCTTGTTATTGCCTGACTCCTTTAATTCATTTCCTTTTCCTTATTTCCCAGCAGACCGACTAGCCACCAGATTTGGGTGCTAGCAGAGGGACCTGATGAGCTCCTTCTTTTCGGCAGCGTTGAACTTGCCAGGGCACAGTCAGATTCTGGATGCTCATCTGAATGTAACGCCTAGCGCTCACCTTTATTTCTGTTTCTTAGCTCTTTTGGGCGACCGATCTTTGGTCTGACCCGTAGGATCCCTGCATTAGGAGAGATGGCTAATTAATGAGCCCACAAACCTTGGAAATCAAATGAAACCTGAAGTCCGTAGAAGACCTCGAAAGGCCCTTGGGGGGTGGAGTGCGAGCTGAGGAAGCGTTCCCTGCACAGCTTACCTCTCCATTCTCATTTTCCTGTCCTGAGCGCAAAAGCCAGGAAGCAGCTCCGGGTAGGGAGGGGATACCATATGTGTGCAGTGGTTAGACAGGAAACAGCGAGGAACTGGACTCGTATGGAGTGAAACTGTAAGCATCTTCTGTATGCCTGATGACTGCAGGTTTGAGAGAGTTATGTGGGAAGTGGAGGCTTTCGGTGGGCTTTCAGAGGAAATGTAATGGAAAGGCAGCCGAAAGTGGAATCCCAGGTTTTTAAACAATCCTCCACTAACACACCAAACAGCTCAGGTCTAGTTACTCATTGAAAATTAGAATAAAGTTACAGCAAGATTTCATCATAAATGAAGTCAAACCCTAAAGATTTCAGAACACAACTGCTATAAGGAGCCACGAGGGAAGCAATACAAAGTCAACCTTGCCTCAGAGAAAGGCAGTTAAACAATTTCTCTTTTTTAAAGCAGCGTAATCTCCCCAAACGGAAGGGCACTGTTCCCGGAGAAGGGTCCTGGAGAGGGTTTTCCTCGTTGGTGCGGGCCATCCATCTCCCCGAAAGGCGGGAGCTAGGTCGACGGAAGAATTCTTCCGACCAAGGCGCGGATTGACGTAGCCGCGCCGATTTACATTCCCCGTGCAGCCCAGGCCCGAGGGTCTGTGCGTGCTGAACAGTTAAGTCAAAACAGCTCCGTCCGTCAGAGGTGTGCAAAAGGGAAAACCCGCTCCTGGGTGACACGGCCACGCCGCCCTAACCCGCAGCGTAGCTAAAGGGCATTCGGGGAGGCGGTGGGTGGGCCTCAAGCGACGGAAAGCCCTCCTCCAGCACGGGGTTGTGACAGCCTAGTCTCCGTAGCACAGACAGGGTGGCCACCAAGAATCAGGAACAGACAGCGAAAGCCAAAGCGGCCCCAGGGCAGGGGGCGAGGCTGCCTGTTGGACGAGGAGACCAGGTGGGACAGGCGTTTTGGACAGGCCGTCCTCCCGTCAAAGGAGGAAGAGCCTGAGAAGAAGGGCCGGGCAAGAAGCTACAAGCAGGGAAAGAAGCAGTGCAGGTAAGCAGCTCCCCTTAGAGCCAAAGAAGGCCCCCCAAAACAACCTAGAGAGCAGATCAGCTGCAAAAGACCAGGGAAAGCCAAGAACACAGAGAGCCTTATATAACCCAAGTAAAGTTTCAGAGCTGAGCTTTGCTTACAAGGAAGAACGTGTGACAAAGATGCCCAGAAGTACAGGACTTGTGGAAAAGAGCACTCCGAAAAACCCAGAATAACAACTGCTTTCCTGAGAGTCTGCTTTGCAGGACACTAAGCCTAAACAGCCCACTGTTAGTTTTCTGTTGTTCAAACCAATCCCCAGGGGAGAGCGCGAACGCAGTCCCCCACTACCACAAATTATGCAGTCAAGTTTTCCACATTTGGGGAAATCGCAAGGATCAGCACACCCACAGTGCAATAGATGAGCCTCACTCTGGGAAAACCACCTTCGTGATCATAGTATTTCTCCTGCCAGGTAAGTATGAGTTCCTGCTGCCCGGCCGCCGCCCGCCCTCGCTCGCCCCGCACTTATAACACACGGGGCGGACCGCCGCGCCCCTCCCCGCCCCCCCCCACCGCCGGCCTCGCCCACATCGGCCCCCACTGCCGACAGCTGCCCCGACGCGGCCCCCGGAGACCGTCCCTTCCCCACGCCGAGCTCCCGGTGCCAAAGTCGGGCCCTGCCTGGCAGCCTGCGTCCGCTCCCACAATGCTCTGCTCGCACACAGATCTGCATACCCGCTCACGCGGCTCCGCCCCTCCGCTCGGGCCCCTCCCCCTGCCCGCCTGGGCCGCCGCTCTTGCGTGCTCAGCTCTTTGAGCTCAGATGGGGTGTAGTGCTCAGATCGAGTGCGACAGACCTTAACTTTGCCATGGGAGGGGCCGGAGAAAAAAAAAAGCCGGCGGCAGAGCCAAAAAAAAAAGCCAGAGGCTCCGCCCCCCCCGGCGGCAGTGGCACAGCCCCGTCTCCACCCAACTCTCGACTCCGACCCCCGATACACCCCCAGCTCTCCCATCCCCTCGCTCCTGGGCCTAGCCTGGGCTCCGAGCTCTGCAGCCGAGCCGCACTCCAGTTCCCTCCTGCAGCTCCCGGGCAAGGGGCAAACCAAGCAGCTGGGCCCAGGCCCTCCGGGCAGGAGCGTGTCTGCCCCACGTGTGTCTCCGCCCCCCGCCCACATGGGTCCTGCCAGCTCCGCACGGCCCCCAGCCCCACTGCACTGCCCCGCAGGCTCCAGGGCTGGAGCAGCCTCCATGCTGCGCTCCCGGCCATGGCCATGGCCCGTGTGCAAACCTGGGAGGGAGGAGGATGCCGCCTGCTTGGGGAAGAGGCAGGGCCAGGCAGGGATTTGGGGAGGGATCCAATGGGGCAGTGAGGGGGTGGGGCTGGGGGCAGGGCCAGGGCGGGGATTTGGGGAGGGATCCAATGGGGGAAGGAGGGGGCAGAGTCGGGGGGACGAGTGTCCCTCCGGGCTCTGCCTGTGTGCCGGGGCAGAGGGCAAAACTGTTTGTTTGTCCAGTGTCCCGACCAAACATCGGTCGGGACGCAGGACAAACAAGCAAATATCGGGACAGTCCTGATAAAATCGGGACGTCTGGTCACCCTATGTCAGGCTTCAAGTTGAGAATCATTTCCCCTTCCCGCTCTGTGGGAGGGGAGACTTTTAAACGCGCTCTCTGTGCGACTGCACATGGCTAAGCAAAGAGAACAAACCCCCAATCCCCCCTGTGCTTTCGGGTCCAGGTTTGTGGTGGGAATTCTGTAGCTCAGATGATTTCACACCTGGGCATTGTGATTCTTTACCAGTTTCTCTGGCATTGGGGCAATTTTGTGCTCACAGCTGTGATGGCTGAGTGGTTAAGGGGTTGGAGTTGAAATCCATTAGGGTTCCCCTGTGCAGGTTCAAATCCTGCTCACAGCAAGGCCTGTGTTTTAGCCAGTCTCTCACCCAGCCAATACCTCTGTACAACCCCCTGAGACACTCTCAATTCTCTCCCCACCCCAAGTCAATCCTGTTCTGCTCCTTTCATAGAGATCCCTGGGACACCCCCTCACACTGGGTCCCTGAGGGGTCAGGCAAACTCTCAGCACCTGAAGCCTCTGCCACTCACCTGGTGCCCCATATATCAGCCATAGCCCTGGATCTGCTCCTCTCTCTAGAGTGCGAAAGGAGCTGAGTCAGCGACTCCATGGGAGCTACGGGGCTGCAGAACCAACAGAGAAAAAATAGGTGCTCAGCACCCACTGGCAGCCAGATCTCCCCGCCCCCTTCAACTACAGGCCTTGCTGACAAGCTCCTCCTCTTCCCCTTCAGCACCTCCCACTTGCCAGTGATCAGCTGTTCAGTGGGGTGCAGGATGGAGGGAGAGGAGCAGAGACAGGAAGACGTGGGAGAGGGAGAGGAATGGGGTGAGATGGGACAGGGGTGGAGGCTTGGGGGAAGGGGTGGAGTGGGGGCAGGGCCTGGGCAGGAAAGGGGGGATTTGTCCCAGACCCCGGATCCCTCTAGGGCCGGCCCTGAAGGGAAGCACCGACTATGATAGTGACAATACAACTGACCAGCCTTGCGGGAGAGGCTGAGGGAGATCCGCACTCACCAGGTCTCTTCTCTCCCCCACGGTGAGCCAGACACTGCTCTCTCCTGGCTCTCACTCTAGCAGCTGGACGCCAAGGAGCCATTTCCCCACAGGAAGTGCATTGAGTGCCCCTGTGGTGCTGGGGGGCTGGCGCTGCTGCTGCCTGTGGGGCTGGCAGGGGGGTTGATGTCTGCACAGACTCTCAGCTGCCAGGCCGGAGGGGGCACTTGGGACCTTACCAGACTGGCTCAGTGAAGACGGGGGGTTGACAGAGCAATACAGACGCTCTCCAGAGCACGGAGCAGCAGCCGCCCATGCAGCCAGGCAATGAGCATTTCCCACAGCCTGGAGCCGAGGGGGAGGCGGTAGCTGCTGTTCCAGCTCCTGGGGGACAGGCCCTGTCAGCCAACAGCCACTTCTTACACCCCACAGCTAAGTGCGTCGGGTTCCTCCGGTGGGGGTGTGGAGCAGCCGTTCGTTTTCCTGTCCTTTTTGTGTGCAACTGCTGACAAAAACATCCCAGACAGAGAAGCAGCAGGCCAAGCTACTATCGTACAGCTGCCAAAGTAGTTCAGTTGGGAGAGTGTTAGCATGAAGATTTAAAAGTCCCTGGTTCAATCCTGGGCTTTGGCAGGTCTTTTCATCCTCTTTGTGCAGGAGGTGGCTTGTTCTCTGGGAGCACAGGCATGGAGCCAGGTCTGGTCTCACTTTGAGGCTGTCTTTACTTAAAATACTGCTGTAGCACTGTGGAGTAGACAGTGAGGGGAGGGGTTTTCCATAGCTGCATTGGCAGAACAATCTTTCCTTTTATTTAGCACTGTCTAACCATGGCTTAGGTCAGCTTAATTATACTGGTTCTGGGGGTTTTCACACCCTGTAAGACGTTCTTCTTAGAGGGTTTATTCCATCACCCTCCCATTCCCTGGTCCTTCTCATGTGACCAGAGAGCAGCAATGCACGAAGCTCAAAGGTGCAAACAATTAGATGTTTATTGTAAACTTCCAGCAAGCAATGATTCCAATTTCCTTCCTCAGCATCCCCCTTCCCAGCTCTGACACCACGGAGGCTTGCCTGTGTCCCTGTTCCCATTCCCTGTTCCTATTAACCTCCTTAGCAAAACATAATTCCAATTGCCCTACCCCCATTCCCATTCCCATTCCCCCCCTTACTTCCTGATTGACTGCAGACTATATAGTAAAACTGGAGTTCTGCTTAGCTATACCTTAACCAAGCATTTTACTGAAATTTAACTAACCAACCCTAACATAGTGTAGCATGTTTATCTAACCAATTATACCCCACCACCTTAATTAGTTTACACCCAACAAATTAATTGTACAGCAGACAGAAACAGTCACAGAACCAGACAGAGATTATACAGACAAGCAATAGGAAAGTGTGGACTACAGTGATAGAACCACACAGAAATGAGGATTTCACACCCCAGCTATTGACCTGTGATTTGTTCCCAGACAGGATGCTATCATGGTAAAGGTTGTGGGTGCTGGTTGCTTAATTGTCTGGCCCACAGAGCAGGATTTTGAGGTTCACCATTACTCTCTGAGAATGCCAGCAACCATCTTTTGTTCACTTAAAATGTGAGCAGGGACATTACAACACCACAGAACTCATGGAGCTCCAGGAAACGTGTAACTTTAGGTCCGGATGAGTGTCTAAAAATCAGCTGTGCTGTAGAAGGTCTCTAGGAGTTGAAAGAGATGTGCTGTCTCGACCACCCTAAAGAGTTTATCAACTATTAATGAAATCTAGGGTTCATAAGTCATATTCTTTGTAGTATCAGGATGGTGGACTGGTCTAAAGTGCTAGTTATAAGACTCTTTTTTTTCCAATCCCTTGTGTGTTCTGGTCTCTGCATAGAGATGTGGTTTCACATCCCACTCCTGACATTACCATTAATTCTATCCGGAGAAAATGGCCTCACTTCAATCTCCTGTGCAACAATAGAACCCCATTTGCTTAGCTTTTCTATTCCAGTAGTTGTGAGAGAAGCTCCAGACAGGGGGAAACAGGGCTTGTTCTCTCAACCGATCAATTTTTTGTCTTCCTTCATTCCAAGCCATTTTCTCAGATACGTCCGTATTTCCCACACTTTTATGAAACTTTAGGGTCATCATTTAATTGCCACACAACTGTACTTATGAAGTGAAGTGAAACACAATATATTTTGGATATTCTTGCAGAAGAATTTTGCTTTCTGACCTGGAACTGAACAGGGGCTGCCTGAGGGGGACAATGCTACTCCCTTTTCTTGGCTCATCCAAAAAACATACGTTCGTGGTGCCCTTTGTTTCCCTGTTCTTCAAACACCTGTCGGGGTGGCCTAGGGATACTTGGCCCTGACTCTCGGGGTCCTTCCCTGCCCTACCTTTCTATAGGATTCTATTGTGTGGGTTTGTGCTGTGTCGTTGTTCCACGCTGAGCTGTTTTGCACAGTGTCACTTTGCACTCTGACGCATTGTTTCGTGCTGTATTGTTTTTGCTCTGCCTTGTGTTGAGTCGGTTTGAGCTGAGCTCTTTTGCAGTGCGTCATTTTGCTCCATGGGGCGTTCATTTGCATGGTGCTGAATCGTCGGGCTTTGCACTCCTACGTATTGTCACTTTGTGCTGTGGAATGTCAGTTCACGCTGAATTGTTAGATGTTAGATTGGGGTGTTTCCACTTTTGTTGTTGTTTATATTATATTGCGATGGCATCGAATTACAGAGCTGTACGGCTGCAAGGGCCCTGGAGAGGTCATGAAATCCAGCCCTCTCTGCTGAGGCAGGGCCAAGCAGAGACGATGCGTCAGGGCCATGTGGGGTCAATTGCTCACAGCAGCCGGCCCAGGCAGAGAGCAGAAGGAGGGAACCAGAGCCAGAGCAGGTTGTCTATGGGACCAAGTATATGCAGAGTATCCTTGACAGAGGTTTGTTCAACCTGTTCTTAAAAACCTCTGAGGACAGAGACTCCACAGACACCCTTGGGAGCCTATACCAGAGCTTAACTACACTCAGAGTTAGAAAGCTGTTACCAACATCTAACGTGAATCTCCCTGGCTGCAGATTAAGCCCATTACTTCTTGTCCTACCGTCAGTGGACGTGGAGAACAATGGATCATCGTCCTATTTATAAAGACCAAACTTTTCTCTCTGCAATCATCTGTTAAATGGTTATTATCCGCTCTTCTTGCCTGGGGTAGAATGGAAGAGGAGAAATTCCTCTCTTAACGGAGGGTGCAAATGTCAGTTTGGTCTCTCTTCATGTTTTACTGAAGCTCAGAGAGAGGAGGAAACATGACCTGCCGAAGAGCATGGAGAGTTTGTTTCATTTTGTTCTGTCACTATTAGCAGAAGAGTGACACCTAAGGGCTGTTGCTACCACCCACCATGGGGCTTGGATTTATGATGGTGGGATTAAGAGCATCATGCTCTACCAACTGAGCTAGCTAGATTTAAAGTCAGTCAACTGCCCAGTCGCAGTGTAGAAGGAGCCTGAGAGTGTTTATTTGTGAGCTGAGGTTCCCTGTCTGACATTTGCCTTCTTTCCTGGTTCATTATGTCTCCAGCGAGCAAACCAGAGCTGTCACAAGGCTGGTTAGATGCTGCTTTCTAGACCAGAGAGCTGGGGTTGATTTAGCATGCTGCCGCCATCAGCTGGTCAGAGTAACCAGGGTGGGAGGGTGGAATTTAGGAATCTCCCACCAAGGGGAGGTGCTGTTGGACTCATCTAGTGGGGGAGAGTCTGAGTTCCCCACATGCCACACACACATTTTCACAGGGAGTCAGGCCCCCTAGGGAAAAACTCAAAAGAAGCCCAGGCCCAGGAGTGTCAGAGAAGGGAATCACTGTTTGCCTTAAGAGGTGGGTGAGGGAAACCTGCAGGTCCTTAGATCCCTCCAGGGCCTGACAGAACCATTTGTGGGGAAGGTCTGTGGAAGCTGAGGAGGACAAGGAGATGGGAAAAGGGCTTGCAGCTGTTGTACAATCCCCATGTTCCCAGCAGAAGGGTCCGGGGGGCTCAGCACTCAGAACGCAGAAGATGGCAAAGCTCAGAGCCCTGTTACACAGAGTCAGAATGTAATCAGCTCACACCCAGGGGGAGCAACACCCTTCCCTTGGTCTCTGTGCCAGAGCTCCTATCAGCTCAGTGTCCTTCCTGCAAGAGTCGGCTGCTGAGAGGGTTGCGATGGGGTAAATGAAGGCAGAGGAGGATTGTTCCTCATGGGGTTTTTTTGTATTGCTCTGTGATCCTGCTGGAGGAAGCATCATTTGAGTTTGTTTCAGTGACTTGGGTTGGTCTCAGGTTATGACCCTGAGCACAGGGGTTCTCTGCTCTTAGCCCCTCAGGGAGTGGACAGTGGAACAGTTTCAGAAAGTGGCTAGAAAATAGCCTAAGAAAGTGTAGTATAAGTGAGAAGAAAAGCCATATCATCATCTCCCTGGTGGTCTAGGGGTTAGGTTTTGGCACTCTCACTGCCAAGGCCTGGGTTCAATTCCCAGTCAGGGAAAAGTGACTTTAAACCAGAAAAGCTTCAATTATTCTTCATTTGCAATGTAAACAAATCCATGGTATTTTCCTGATTCCCCCATCTTCCCAGCGTCTTCATGGCAGGGCTGGCTCCAGGCACCAGCGCAGCAAGCAGGTCCCTGGGCTGGTCAATGGAAAGGGGGAGGCTTCAGCGACAATTCGGCCCTCTCAGTCCCTCTCAAAAGTGGCAGTGGTGGAGCTGCCATTGATTGCAGCTTTTTTATTTTTTTTTTCCGCTTGGGGTGCCAAAAACACTGGAACTGGCCCTGCTCCATGAAAGACAATTTGTTAAATCCCAGATGAGTGGTGTTCTATCAGTTCTCAGCCTGAGTCCTTAGGTCTTAATCCTGAGGATATTGTCCCATCATGGGGCCATTTCTGGCCTCTCTTTCATACAGAAGCACAATTTTCCTTGCACAGACACAGGAACAGCAAGATCTTTCTCTGTCCCTTGTGCAAAGCAGGGGGCCAAATTCCATGGAAACAATGGACAAGCAGGGGGCCCTGGGCACATCCAGCCCTGGCTGTGAGATGTTCCCTCCCCTCTTTCTTTATGCCCCTGTTGTTATTTCATGGATTGTCTGGGATGGGGGAAAAGCTGAGTTCACTGCAGGGAGGGGGAAAGAACCGTGAAAGTCTCAGGACCCAACTCCTGCTACCAGGATCACCGAGGTGCTGGGAATCTGCATGGGAAAGGGACTGTGTGAATTGTCAAGGTGGGGAATGAATAACAATCTACAACTAGATCCACCTCATTAATCACTGACACAGGTTAATCCTGCGGCCAATAGAAGGGAAACTGGGAGAAATTCTTTGCTGCTCAGCCATGGAAACAGTGACCCAATTGCACCGCAGTGAATGTGCTGGGGAAAGCTGGACTTCACAGGCAGGTGGAAAAAGCAGATCCTAGAAACACCTGGAGCTCCCCACAGCACTTCTGCCACCAAGGTCAGGTGTTGAGTGACTCACAGTGCCCCTCCCCTCCCATTACCTTCCAGCAGGGGGTGGCAGCACCCCCCACCCAATGCAGGGGAGAGGCCTGAGTGTATCTCTGCACCCTGAGCCCAGGGCACCCACTCTCTCTGCCCCACACATAGAATCTGGCCCTGCTGCAAAGTGACCCTAAGAACCAGCAATCTCCAGGACAGCAGGTTTGGCCCTCAGAGCAGGGAATGTGTCCCCCATGCTGCTCTTAGGCCACTGGGTGCTCTGGAAACAAGAGGGCTCTGAGTGTAACCCAGGGGTCGGCAACCTTTCAGAAGTGCTGTGCCGAGTCTTCATTTATTCACTCTAATTCAAGGTTCCGCATGCCAGTAATACATTTTAATGTTTTTAGAAGGTCTCTTTCTATAAGTCTATAATATATAACCCCTATTGTTGTATGTAAAGTAAATAAGGTTTTTTAAAATGTTTAAGAAGCTTCATTTAAAATTAAATTAAAATGCAGAGCCCCCAAGACTGGTGGCCAGGACCTGGGCATTGTGAGTGCCACTGAAAATCAGCTCGTGTGCCACCTTCGGCACACGTGCCATAGGTTGCCTACCCCTGGTATAACCCATAGCAAGCAAAGACTATCTGGGGATGTAGCTCAGTGGTAGAGCACATGCTTTGCATGTATGAGGCCCTGGGTTCAATCCCCAGCATCTCTAGGTTCTTTTCACCCTGCTGCTTTGCTCATGCCCAGAGGGGATGTGGCCCAGCAATCTCCCTGCAGGAGTTTTAATCCTGCTCAGTGAGGGGCAAGTGCCAATTGCATGGAAGGTCTGGGGGGGTTTCTGCTCCTAAGTCACCTCAGTACATGTAAGATTCCCACCTGCTGTGCTGCTTGGGACAAGGGTAGATGGGAAGGGAGAATCCTCCAGCACGGGAGGGAAAGGTCCCATCTGCACAGACTGAGAGGCCAGGAAACAGAGGGGCAGTCAGTGCTCAGAGAGGAGAGAGGTCAGTGATTTACACCCACCAGGGGGCACTGTCTTTTTGAGGCGAGTGCAGCTTGCTTGGGATGGTGCTGACGATGGACAGAAAAAAGGCTGGAGTCAATGACTGATGAGACCACAGAAGGGGAAGGGGAATGGCAGCCCCACAGAAGGTCCTGGGTGCTCAGATGCCCCAGTTATTGCACCCTGGCCTGTCACAGAGAGAGAAAAGACCCAGCGGGACCCAGCCCCCTACAGTGATCCCATGGCCAAGAACCTGGCTGGGAGTGGGGTGAAAGCTTCCTCTGGGCAAATGGGAGCTGAAATCCCTCAGTGTCCTGGAATTTAAGCAATGGAAGCTTCAAACCCTGCACGGGTGTGGACTGAGGTGCATCAGCAGAAGGTTGGGCTGGACGGGGGCGGCAGGTTTGTATAATTTTTGGTGGTGCCCAGAATGGGACCAAGTCCTGCCCCACCCCACCCCCACCCCCACTCAGGACCAGCTTTAGGCCAATTCTCCTGATTCCCCTGAATTGGTCCCCACGCCTGAGAGGGCCCCGTGCCCAAGCCCCGGTACCGTTTACCAGTAAGAGCCGGTTCGCCGCACTGGGGTGGCCCGGCTTCCTCAGGGGGCAATTTAAAGGGCCTGGGGCTCCCAGCAGGGGCTGGGGTAGGGCTGGGGTAGGGCTGCGGGGCGCTGGGGGCTATTTAAAAACTCCAGGGTTCCCATTGCTTCTACCGCCCCGGCCCTTTAAATAGCCCCCAGAGCCCCCCCCGCTTCCCCAGGGCTCCCTCAGCTATTTACAGGGCCAGGGCGGTGGAAGCAGGTGAGCCCCGGGCCATTTAAATAGCCCCCAAGCCCCAGGCTGCTGCTGCTACCCCGGTGCTGTCGGAGGGAGGAGGGGGCACTTACTGTACAGGGTGGGCTGTACCCTCTGTACCTGCACCCCCTGCCCTGCCTGCACCAGCCCCTGCCTCCAGCCAGCCCCACACCCCCTGCCTGCAGCCAGCCCATCTCCAGCCAGCCCCGCACCCCCTGCCCTGCCTCCAGCCAGCCCCTGTCTCCAGCCAGCCCTGCACCTCCTGCAGCCAGCCCTGCACCCCGTGCCCTGTCTCCAGCCAACCCCTGTCGTACCCCCTGCGGCCCTGCCTGAAGCTAGCCAGCTCCCCACACCCCCCTGCCCGCACCAGCCCTACACCACCGGCCCTGCAACTCCTGCCCTGCCTGCAGCCAGCCCCACACCTCCTGCAGCCAGCCCCGCACCTCCTGCCCTGTCTCCAGCCAACCCCTGCTGCACCCCCCTGCCTGAAGCCAGCCAGTCCCGCACTCCTCTGTCTCCAGCCCTGCCAACCCCTGCTGCATGCCCCTGCGGTCCTGCCTGAAGCCTGCCAGCCCCACACACCCCATCTCCAGCCAGCCCCGCACCCCTTGCCCTGCCTGCAGCCAGACCCTACCTCCAGTCAGCCCCTGCCCTGCCTCCAACCAGCCCCATGTCCACTGGTGCCTGCAGTTCCCAGGGCAGTAACCCTGCACACTGCTTCAATGAGGGGGGGGCAGGGAGCAGCTGGGACCCACACATGTGCACACCGTAGGGTGACCAGACAGCAAGTGTGAAAAATCGGGACGGGGGTGGGGGTTATTAGGATCCTATATAAGAAAAAGTCCCAAAAATTGGGACTGTCCCTATAAAATCAGGACATCTGGTCACACTAGCACAGCCCCAGGGAGTGGCAGGGACCCACACATGTAAAACGGAATTCGTTTCTAGTTCAGGCCCATCTTTTTAAAAAAGAACTTTAGGTAGGGTTAACATACACCCGTATTTTCCTGGACATGTCAGGCTTTTTGGTTCTTAAATCACTGTCTGGGAGGAATTTTTAAAATTTAAAAATTTAAAAATTCCTCCTGGGAAAATACGGATGCATGGTAACGCTATTGGTACAAAAAATACATACTGTGGCACATCCCTTAAATCAGAACTTTTTATAGGGAACCGGTTCCTAAGGAATGAAAGCCTTTTTATATATATACATATATATATCTATATAAATTTTTAGTTATCCCTGCCGGGGCCCGGCTGAAAATGACTCCCCAGAGTTCGAGAACTGTCCCTGTTCTCATTGGACAGATGGGGAGACGCCTGAAGTACAAAGAAGGGAAGTGACCTTCCCAAGGGCCTACACAGCAAGGTGGTGGCAGAGCCAGAAAGAGAAGCCAACAGTCCTGACTCCTGTTCTAATGGACAAAAAAAACCCAGAGAAAGGGATAGAGCCCAGGAATCGAGTTGGTGGGGAAATTTCATTGAAACCATTTCTGTCAGAAAATCCCCTTCAGACTAAACCAGTTTGTTTCTCGAAATCAAAACAAGTGGGATGAAAGTTCTTTGCACAAATATTTTGTTGCAAAACAAAAGCATCTCCTGTTTGTCACAGTGTGTTAAATTGTCTCCTCTCACACAAAGAGGAGACACTTAGATCTCAAACATTAGATAAGATGCTTCAGTCTGAGCTAAGTAATTGCTGCTCTTAACAATTTCAAAATAAAAAAATACAAATCAAATAGACTATTTCAGCTATTCTATTAAGTCATAATCTGCTCGGAGTAAATGTGATAGGACACCTCATATTATGCACTACTCCTAGTGACACTCTCCAATGGATCCCCACCCACCGTGAGGTAGGTAGGAGCGGATCATTATTATCAGCCAGCCAGTGGCAGAGTTGGGAATAGGACCCAAGAGCCCTGATTTTCAAACTGACCATCGGATCTTGAATTTCAGACACTGAATGACCTGAATAAAGTGTTCTCAGATGAGCTCCAGACCAACAACAGTGCACAATAAATATTCAGCAAGTATTTGAGGAGAACTGCAATGTTAGATAGAATCATGAACTGCTCAGAGACAATTAATGCAGAGAAGCAGCAAAATCCATCAAACATATGACTGGTTATGACTTATTTCCTTGGGCTTAAAAGAGAACAACAAGGACCTGAGTCTCCTCCCTGTCAATAACCCCCTGCTCAGCCAATCAGGGTAGAGACTGAGGACGGGAGGCTGAGGGTTCTCGCCCAAAGGATGGCCCAGGTCACTGGTGGGGAACACTGCCTGAGCACTATTTCAGCCCCACACTTTCAGGTGGACCTCCCACAGTGGGAGCTGCAGAGCATTCCCCTGAGACAGATACGCACACCCCTCCTGGTGTTGGGAGGGGAACAGGAGAAAGGACAAAAGAAGCAAGAGACAAAGAGAAAGGAGGGAAGGATGGATGGAGGAAAAGGTGAAACCAAAAGGACAAACCCTAATGACGCCAGTGATTCTAAGGGACAAAATCCCAGGTGCGCAATAAAATTCTGCCTCCTTAAGCTCGTGTTTTCCATGCCTAGAATTCAACGGTCACCAGATGGATCAGACTGAACAGGTTTCAAACCTCGAGGAGGCTCTTACCTTCTAAACAGGGATGGCTGTTTTCTAGTAAAATCAGGAAAAGGGAAGGAGAAAACTCGAAAGAGGTTCCTTCTGGCACTCACGTACGTGAACCGAATACTCTCTCAGTCCTCAAAGAGAGACCTGGAGAAGGAGACTTGCTGAAGCAAAGCCACAGGGGTCTCTGAGGTTTCCCTGGCCCCTCGCCCCTGTCCTGCCTGGCTGATGTCAGCATCTCTCTGTGAGGTCACCACCTCCCCACCACCTTTGACCAATAGTCTGAGGTCCTGCAAAAAGCCTTTGTGATGTCACTGGCACACCCCTCCCTAGCTGTGCCAATGTCCTGCCCCTGGCCAGGCACTTTGGAGGTTTGAGCTACTCCCTGTGGATCACCCCACTCAAGGAGCGTTCGTTCTAGGAAGGAAGCCGGCTTGATAGGAAAACATCAGATGCTGCTCCCAATGCTATACTCAGTTTTTCAGAAATTAGTCGACTTTATGGCCAGAAGAGACCACTAGAGCATCTAATCTGACCCCCTGCATATCACAGGCCTCCTGTATGACACCAGAGCTACTTTTGGGGCAAACACATTCCAGAAAAGCATCTAGTCTCCATTAGATGACATCAGGAGATGGTGAATCCATCACTTTCCTTGGTAGCTTGTTCCTGTGGTGACTCATCCTCGCTGTTGAATATTTGTGTCTTATTTCTAATATGAATTTGTCTCTTTTCACCTTCCAGCCACTGGGTCTTGTTATGCCTTTCTCTCGTCGATTAAAAAGCCCTTTAATGCCCAATCTTTTGTCTCCATTCAGGCCCTTCAACACTTCAATGAAGTCACATTTCATCTTCTTTTGATAAGCTAAACAGGTTGAGCTCGTTCAATAGCTCCCTAGAAGGCATTTTTCTCCAGCCCTCAGAACACTTCATGGCTCTTTGGTCATCAGACTCCTGAACTGCAACTGGATGTGGTTCTTGTTCTTCTGCACAACATAGCTCCTGGAGAAGAGGGATCTGCAAATGTACATTCGTGTGATACCTTTGTTTAACTGATGAAAACATAAACTAGACACTTAGAGGATTGGAACTGATTTCAGCTGATGGACAGCTTTGCTAGGTTTTTATGCATTTGGACAGCAAAATGTTGAGTGTTTACATTGATATCAAGGACTCCTGTATAGAGGAGCCCCTGAACATAATGGAGAATGGAAATGAAAATGTTTTCCTTTTTTTAAATAAAAGAAAGAAGGTTATAAGAGAACACTGGGGTTTGAACTAAGGACTACTTGAACTGCAGTCAAGCACTCTAACACTGAGCAATATCCCCATGACACTAAGAGTATGGAATTGTGATGTCTAGGACTTTGAAGGACAAACCCTGATTCATTGAGGTCCTTTGCCTTTCCCAGACCACAGGTGGTTTTAAAAATGGGGTTTGATTAAACTTCTTAAATGTGGCAAACACCACAGCTTGCGCACCCACCGATATAGCTTCTCCCACTGACATAGCTGCCACCTCTTGGGAAGTGGATTAACTACACCCACAGGAAAACTCTCTCCCCTCAGCATAGAGCAGTGGTTCTCAAGCTGTGAGTCAGGACCCCAAAGTGGGATGTGACCCTGTTTTAATGGGGTTGCCAGGGCTGCCATTAGACTTGTTGGGGCCTGGGGCTGAAACCAAAAGTCTGAGCCCCACCACCCAGGGCTGAATCCCTCAAGCTCTGGTTTTGCCCTCTCCCAACTGCGACAGGGCTCAGGCTTTGTCTCCTCTGCCTGTGATCAGTGTAGAGGTGCTTCTTTCTAGGGTCACGTAGAAACCCTTTGGTTTTTTTTGGTAGAAAGGGGTTGCAGTGAAAGGAAGTTTGAGAAACCCTGGCATAGAGCCTCTGAATATGTCTAGACTTGGCTCTCTGTGGCAGATCAGACACTGAAAGTGCAGCCATGGAGACACCACACACCAGCCTTGCCCAGCAGGCAAGAATCAAACCTCCACAGAAAGACGCCTGTTGTTTTCTAACCCATCTCCCTAAGCCCTCAGCCACCACCACTTAACAAAGAGGCTTTTCTACACTATGGTTCTGGTCTCACTGAAGGGTCATTTCCAATTGTTTGCTCAGACCAGCATTAGGGAAAATGGTGCCCTGGGCAAAGCTTGTACTTTGGCATTTCCCCATTGCCCCTGGACGATCCCCACTCCCCCTTTACCGCTAGCTCCTGCACTCCCAACCCTTGCTCCTCCTTCACCCCTAACTCCTGCCCCCTCCTGTGCCCCCTTTGCCCTTAACTTCCTGGGCCACCAGCCATTGCCCCTCTCCTGCAGCCCCTTCACATGGCTCCAGTGCTGGGGGCCCCGCACTTGTTCTCCCTTTCCCTGGGCTTTGGCATCACTAGCCCCTGCTTAGCGAGTAGGGTTCAGTGGTCCCCAAAAAGTGGGGCATGACTCTTAGGGGGACACAGAGGAACATTCATGGAGTCAATGAAATCAATTGAGCTTCTTCAGTCTCTCGCTGGAGACATTTCCCTTGTTTTTAAAGGCAAAAATCCTGATCTTACCAATGGGAGCTTCTGCTTCAATGTTCAGTTTGGGGAGGGATTTGGCTGCGCTCAGAGATCTGCCCGCGGGTTACAATCTGCGATCCGAAGGGCCAAACGCAAACAGCGTTTAGATGGGACCGTTAGTGCTGCCCCCGTGTGGCCAAAGGTTAGAACTGACCAGCAGAGTTTACAGCTGGAGCCTGGGACGCTCCTGAGCAAACTGGGCACGAAGCCTCTCGCGTGGGACCCTCGCTGTGCAGCAGGAGGCGGAGGGAAGCTGATTGTCAGGGCTCAGGGCAGCTCCCTGCCAGGCTGAGCCGGTGTCTGTGCTAAGCTCGGCATCAATCAGGTGATTCTGGGCAGTTTGGGGTCCCCGGGCTCCCAAAGGAGGGTGAAGCAGGTCACCCCTGGAGCAGGTTAAAGCTGCAGGGTGACAGTGGGGTTGCTGCCCCTGTGAACAGCTGCTGTAGCACCGCCTGGGCAGGACAGGGAGAGTCAGTTATTACCCCCCGCCCAGCCTGTATCGGGGGATGGGAGCACTCACACCCTGGGGACCCACCCACCAGAGATCTACTGGGGGGGAGAGTGGCACCCACACACCCAGGATTTTGTAGGGGGGGACAAGGGCATCCACACTCTGGGATCCTCTGCAGAGGGACGGACACCAACACATCCAGGATTCTGTATGGGGGGCAGAGGTACCCGGACACCTGGGCGGGGGAAGGGGGCACCGAAACATCCGGGATCTTACCTGGGAGGACAGCGGTGCCTGCAGCTCGACATGAGATTGGGGTTGGGGGAGAAGGAGCATTTCCCAGTTCCAGGCTGTCCCCGTCTGGCCAAGGCACAGAGCTCACAAGCAGATTTTAAAGCTCCAGCTGCCAGGTTGTGAAACAAGCCGGGCTCCGTGGCTGGTGCCTGTGATCCCAGCTCCTGGGGAGGCTGAGGCTGGCGGATCGCTTGAGCTCAGGAGTTCTGGGCTGCAGGGGGCTGTGCCGATCGGGTGTCCACACTAAATTCAGCATCAATATGGTGATCCCAGGGAAGCTTGGGGTCCACAGGTTGCCTAAGAAGTGGTGAACTGGCCCAGGTTGGAAACAGAGCAGGTCAAAACTCCTGTGCCGGTCAGTAGTTGGATCACGCCTGTGAATAGCCCCTGCGGCATAGCCTGGGCAAGACAGTGAGACATGTCTCTTTTTATACAGACACCCCCCCGCAGAGCCTGGAGGGGGAGATGGGAGCACCCACACGCTGGGGATTCTGAATTGGGGGGAGAGACACACCCAAGCAACACAGATCTTGAAAAGAGGAACAGCAACACCCACAGAGACTGGATGGGGGCAGCGGAACATGGGAGCTAGTTCATGGGGTGGGGGACACACCCATATGCTCCATTGCACCATTCTTAATGAGAAGAACGGGGGCATCCGCACAACACGGATCCTTAACGTGCGGGGGGACACCCACACACTCCACTGTTAACCCGGAGGGACAGGGGCACCAGACACCCCCAGTAGCATGGAGAACACCCACATCCACTGGATCCCTCATGGGAGGTAAGACAGAGGGGATTGTAATGGGGCCCAGCGCACCCACGCACCAGGGATTGTTAAGGGTTGAAGGACCAGGGACACCCACACACACCTTGGAGGAACGCAAACCCTCCACAGAAGGACCTGGTCTGTTCCATGATGGCAGCCCAGCCTGGGTGAGTGAAAGTCTCTTTTTATACAGCCACGCCCCAGAGATCCTGACTAGGGGGAGAGAGACACCCACCCACCCGAGATCCTTAATGGTCTAGGGTGCACCCACACACCAGGGATTCTTATGGGTGGAAGGAATGGAGACAGCCAGACACACTGAGATCACTTCCTCCAAGGAGCCTGGGCCAGACAGGGAGACACAGTCCCCCTTTACAGATCTGCCAGACAACCTTCCTCCCACTCCCTCCACACAATGTTCTTATTTGGAGGTGAAGCCAGGGAAACCACACGGAGGATTCTTATCTGGGGAACTGGGGGGACCCACTTACCACCAGAGATTCTTAAGGGCAGGAGGAACAGGGACTCCCACCTCTGCGGCATGGGGGTGGGTCACCTGCTGGGATCATCTGGGCATATTTCACCTCGTCAGTTCCCTGCCATTGCCTTGGGGGCCCCTTGTTCTCTGCCTCTGGCACCCAGTTTAGCCTCCTTCCTGAGGGCTGAAACGCTTTGATCTATCTAAGGTCTGTGGGATCAATACGTGTCATTGTGTAATTCTGTGTTATTCGGGGGTCAGACTAGCTGAGCTAATGGCCCCTTCTGCCCTTAAACGCCATGAAAACATTTCCCTGGTTTCTCCTTGCGCCTGACAGACACCATGGGGAACGGTTCGGTTCCGATTCAGAGATCTGCCTGCGGGGTGTGAACCTGCCACGAGGAGCGGGAAACGCAACCAGCACCGGGAGGTGTTGGCTGAGCTCCAGGCTGCCCCCGTGTGGCCAAAGCTTAGAACTGAGCAGCGGAGTTTAAAGCTGGCGCTGGGAGGGACCTCAACACGCGGGGCACGAAGGCTCCTGCGTGTAACGCTTGTTGGGTGGGCAGCTGAGCGTAGCTGATTGCCAGAGTTCAGGGCTGCACCCCGGGGTGCTGAGCAGGTGTCTGTGCTCAGGTTGGCATCACTATGATGGTATCTGGGAAGTTTGGGGCCACCAGTTCCCCCTAGGGAGAGGGGAGCCAGCCCAGGAAAGGAGGCTTTCAAAACTCTGGTACCAATTGGCAGTGGGACTGCCCCTGTGAAGAGCCGCTGCAGCCCCGCCAGGGAGAGCCGGTCTCTCTTGATGCAGCCCCACCCCACCATTCCTCACGACGAGGGTTGTGCTCAAAGTTCTGTGCCCCGTGTTTTTACCTCCATGTGAAGCGCACAGTGCAAATAACCCTCAGCACATCAGCTCAGTTCCAGGCTCCACTTCCACCCGCTCAGGCAAGATGGTGCAGAGGAGCCCCTGGGTGGCTGTGGGCCTGGGGAGGATGGCTTTTGATTTTTCGGCCGTTCTGCTACGGGCAGCAAGGCCAAACGTCAGATGGCCGACTCTCCCGTCCACCACGCTCATCAGGAGCCCTTAGTCGACAGGCTCGGAGAATGCGGGCATCGCCCCCCACTACCTCTCGCATGCAAAGCGAGCGCTCTGCCGCTTGAGCTAATTCCCCGCAGCTGGCCTGACTCTCAGGCACCGGGCAAAAAAAGGCAAGGGCTCTGTGGCCTTAAGCAGAACACAGCCTGAAACGGGGGCGGGGCACTACCAAGAGCTGGGGAAGGGGGTCCGAGTCCCAGCCACGCTCCTCGGCACAAACACCAACGCTCCCTCCCTGGAGTTTGTCTGGGCTGAGAGTTAGCCCCTGAAACAAGCACCAAACTTCAGAAGACAACGCAGGGATAGATCACTTGACGATTGCCTGCTCTGGCTATGGCCTCTGAAGCGCCTGGCATCGGTTACTGTCAGAAGACGGGATAGTGGCCTAGATGGACCATCGGTCTCACCCAGGAGGGCCATTCCTATCTTCACCACTTTCCTCTAACCCAAGCAAAGCCAGGAGCAGGCCCAGCTCAGCAACTCTAGCAGACTCCCTGGCCCCCGGCCCAGCATACAGCAAAACGACCCTGCCTCCGCCAGGATAGACAGCCACCGACTCCCTCTTCCAGACCAACACAGCCCTTCCCTGCTTTGGCTGTCTCCAAGCTGTCTGCATGCTCTGCTCTGCTCCACGGCTGCCATGCTGCCTGAGATAGGGAGGCTGCGAGGTCTCACAGTCTCAGCTGAGCTGGTATGGCGTGCCACCCCGCCCATCTCCTCATTCCCTTCATGGACCCCTGGGATGTGAGTAATTCTGTATTTGAGTGGCTCTCCCTCCCGGCCAATGAGCTTGGCGTAGAGTAGCAGGGAGGGAGGAGGAAAGGGATTGTGCTCCAGTGAGAGCTCAGAAAGAAAGGTGCAGGTCCCCCACTAGAGCCCAGCCCAGCAGAGCAAAGCAGAGCAGAGCAGGCTGGAGAATGTGTGTCTGGGTCTGACTACTTCTCCCATGCTCTTCCATTTGAGCTAACTTCCCCCAGCTGTCTCCAGCCTCCCAGTCAGCGCAAGGGGGAGAAAGGCCGGGGAGGAAGCAGCACACTGGAAAATGCTCAGCTCTGTGCTCTCGGGGCGGCCACCTACCTCGTCGGCGGCCACAGGTCTTTCTCAAGTCTCCCCATTACAGTCACAGGTCAAATGCTGAGCAAAGGAAAAAAGACAGGAAGCCAATCCCATGCCTGTCCCTTTTTCTGTCTTCCTCCACCCCTGGACCAAGTCCCTCCCTGTTTGTCTGGGCCGTTGTCCTCATGGCCCTGGCCAGCCTATTTCCCTTTGCCGCTCTGAAACATGCCACACGTGCAGGCCCCAAAGCTGGGCCCGGGGGCGGAAGGCCAGGGAGAGGCTTTGGCTAGGGCCAGCATGTCCTTGCGAGGTAATTGTCTCTCTGGAGGTGAAAGTCATCAGTGCGGGGTGTGAAGGGAAGTGGCGAATCAAACCCCAGTCTCCCGCGTGACAGGCGGGGATACTCACCACTATACTAACGAGGAAAGGGGCATGGTGAGTGGCCCCAGCTCCCACAGACCAGCTATGGTCAGCGTACACCTACACCGTCGCATGGGCCCCAGCAGGCAACAGCACCCCTGGCCCTCTTCTGCTTCCCAAAGGCTTTGGCCGCAGCAACAGCCCTGGGAAAAGCCCTGGCCCTCCTCACCTGCCCTTGCCCAGCAGGACGCCTTTTCGGGCCTACACAGCTCCTCACACAACACCCGCCTGGGACCTTGCCCTCCCCTACCAGCTCAGCAGCACCTTTTTTCCTCTCAAAACCTCCTCTTGCCACCCTCCCCCTTCCACACTTCACACTCACCTCATCACAAACTCACCCACGGCCCCTTTGGCTTCTCAAGTGCCTCTGGCGGGACGCAGCTTCCCAGGCACGCAGATTATTCCCTTCAACGCGCACTGGAGGGACATTCCAAACACAGCCCTTTCCAGGAGGGAATGCGCCGATTTTGGAACCTGGCGCCCAGCAAGAAGTCCTGGGACTCTTTTTCTGACGGATGGACCCCACTGACTTGCCTTTACCAAGCAGAAACTAAGGACCGGCTGATGGCTCTCTTTGCAAACGGACGCCGTCAGACTGAGCCACGAGGCGTGCTGCAGGATAGCCCCTCCCCACCAAAAATTAATGCTGTGACCCGGATTCGAACCGAGGTTGCTGCGGCCACGGCGCAGAGTACTAACCACTATACGATCACAGCCAGGCGCCGGGGGGGCAGGCAGCAGCCCAGCGGAAAATGCTCAGCTCTGTGCTCTCGGGGCGGCCACCTACCTCGCCGGCGGCCACAGGTATTTCTCAAGTCTCCCCATTACAGTCACAGGTCAAATGCTGAGCAAAGGAAAAAAGACAGGAAGCCAATCCCATGCCTGTCCCTTTTTCTGTCTTCCTCCACCCCTGGACCAAGTCCCTCCACGTTTGTCTGGGCCATTGTCCTCATGGCCCTGGTCAGCCTATTTCCTTTTGCCGCTCTGAAACGTGCCCCCACGTGCAGGCCCCGGGGGAGGCTTTGGCTAGGGCGAGCGTTTCCTTGCGAGGTAATTGTCTCTCTGGAGGTGAAAGTCATCAGTGCGGGGTGTGAAGGGAAGTGGCCGTCGAAGGAGAATGGAAGGCATGGGGTGGGCAGGCCAGGGATTTCTTTGTCCCCCCTTCAAAAGGGGTCACCCTCCCCGCCAGTGAATCAAACCCCGGTCTCCCGCGTGACAGGCGGGGATACTCACCACTATACTAATGAGGAAAGGGGCACGGTGAGTGGCCCCAGCTCCCACAGACCAGCCTTGGTCAGCGTACACCTACACCGTCGCATGGGCACCAGCAGGCAACAACACCCCTGGCCCTCTTCTGCTTCCCAAAGGCTTTGGCCGCAGCAACAGCCCTGGGAAAAGCCCTGGCCCTCCTCACCTGCCCTTGCCCAGCAGGACGCCTTTTCGGGCCTACACAGCTCCTCACACAACACCCGCCTGGGACCTTGCCCTCACCTACCAGCTCAGCAGCACCTTTTTTCCTCTCAAAACCTCCTCTTGCCACCCTCCCCCTTCCACACTTCACACTCACCTCATCACAAACTCACCCACGGCCCCTTTGGCTTCCCAAGCGCCTCTGGAGGGACGCAGCTTCCCAGGCATGCAGATCCAGCTGATGGCTCCCAAGTGTGCAAGTCCGTCCCCGCAGAGCAGCCTCAGGGTACGTCTACACTACAGGACTATTCCGAATTTGCATAAACCGGTTTTGTAAAACAGATTTTATAAAATCGATTGCGCGTGGCCACACTAAACACATTAAATCGGTGGTGTGCGTCCATGGTCCGAGGCTAGCGTCGATTTCTGGAGCGTTGCACTGTGGGTAGCTATCCCGTAGCTATCCCATAGTTCCCGCAGCCTCCCCCGCCCCTTGGCATTTCCGGGTTGAGATCCCAGTGCCTGATGGGGCAAAAATCATTGTCGCGGGTGGTTCTGGGTACAGCCTCACCCCTCCCTCCCTGAGCAGCAGACAACCGTTTCGCGCCTTTTTTTGCTTGGTGAACTGTGCAGACGCCATAGCACAGCAAGCATGGACCCTGCTCAGCTCCATACCGCAATCGTGAATGTTTTAAACACCTCGCGCACTCTAGTGCAGTCTATGGTGAACCAGGACCTTCAATCCGAGGCAAGGAGGAGGCGGATACGGCAGCGCGGCGATGACAGTGATGAGGACGTAGACACAGAATTCTCTCAAACCGCGGGCCCCTGCGCTTTGGAGATCCTGATGGTAATGGGGCAGATTCTATCCATTGAACGCCGATTTTGGGCCCGGGAAACAAGCACTGACTGGTGGGACCGCATTGTGTTGCAGGTGTGGGACGATTCCCAGTGGCTGCGAAACTTTCGCATGCGTAAGGGCACTTTCATGGAACTTTGTGACTTGCTTGCCCCTGCCCTGAAACGCCATAATACCAAGATGAGAGCAGCCCTCACAGTAGAGAAGCGAGTGGCGATAGCCCTGTGGAAGCTTGCAACGCCAGACAGCTACCGGTCAGTCGGGAATCAATTTGGAGTTTGAAAATCTACTGGGGGGGCTGCTGTGATGCAAGTAGCCAAAGCAATCACTAAGCTGCTGCTACGAAAGGTTGTGACTCTGGGAAACGTGCAGGCCATAGTGGATGGCTTTGCTGCAATGGGATTCCCTAACTGTGGGGGGGCGATAGATGGAACCCATATCCCTATCTTGGCACCGCAGCGCCAGGGCACCCAGTACGTAAACCGCAAGGGGTACTTTTCAATGGTGCTGCAAGCACTGGTAGATCACAAGGGACGTTTCACAAACATCCACGTGGGATGGCCAGGGAGGGTTCATGACGCTCGCGTCTTCAGAAGCACTACTCTGTTTAAACGGCTGCAGCAAGGGAATTACTTCCCAGACCAGAAAATAACAGTTGGGGATGTTGAAATGCCTGTCGTTATCCTGGGGGACCCAGCCTACCCCTTGATGCCATGGCTCATGAAGCCATACACAGGCAGCCTGGACAGTGGTCAGGATCTGTTCAATTACAGGCTGAGCAAGTGCAGAATGGTGGTGGAATGTGCATTTGGCCGTTTAAAGGCGCGCTGGCGCACATTACTCACTCGCTCAGACCTCAGCCAAACCAATGTCCCCTATGTTATTACTGCTTGCTGTATTCTCCACAATCTCTGTGAGAGTAAGGGGGAGACCTTTATGGCGGGGTGGGAGGCTGAGGCAAATCACCTGGCCGCTGATTACGTGCAGCCAGACACCAGGGAGATTAGAAGAGCACACCAGGAAGCGGTGCGCATCAGAGAAGCTTTGAAAACGAGCTTCATCAATGGCCAGGGTACAGTGTGACTGCTGTGTTTGTTGATGAACACCCAACCCCCTTGATTGACTCAGTCCCTGTAAGCAACTCCCCCACCCCCTTCGAGTACAGCTTACTTATGCAAATAAAGTCACTCTCATTTAAAAAGCATGAATTCTTTATTGATTCCTTATAAAAAGAGGGAGAGAAGTAAGGGTGTGGTTTGGGAGGAGGATAGGAGGGATGGAGAAGGCCATTAAAAAAAAAATTCACAGTAACGACAGCCTTCTGGTTGGGCTGTCCACGGGGGTGGAGTGGGCGGGTGCACGGAGCCTCCCCCCACGCGTTCTTACACGTCTGGGTGAGGAGGATGTGGAACAAGGTGAGGGTTGAGGGTGGTTATACAGGGGCTGCAGCGGCACTCTGTGATCATGCTGCCTTTCCTGAAGCTCCACAAGACGCCGGAGCATGTCAGTTTGATCACGCAGCAGCCCCAGAGTTGCATCCCGCCACCGCTGATCTTCCTGCCACCACCGCTGATTTTCCTGCCGGTCTTCCTGCCGCCACCTCTCATCTCGGTTGTCCCTCCTGTCCTCACGTTCATCCCTCCTGTCCTCACGTTCACTGGCCTCTTTCCTGTAATTTGAAACCACGTCCTTCCACTCATTCAGATGAGCTCTTTCATTGCGTGTAACTTCCATAATATCCGAGAACATCTCATCTCGCGTCTTCTTTTTCCTCCGCCTTATCTGTGCTAGCCTTTGGGATGGAGGAGGGATGGTTGAAAAATTTGCAGCTGCATGAGGGAGATAAATATTTAGAAAGATACATTTTACAGAACAATGATTATACTCTTTCACAGTGAAAAGAAGTATTCACCTAGCACATGTGATTTCCCTACAAGGTCGCATTTTTAATCTTAATAGTGAGTGCCTGCAGCTCTGGAGTTACAGATCTCACAGACACAGGTCCAGGCATCAGAATTCAGCTTGCATGCGGCCATGGTAAGCCACTGTCTTTCTGCTTCTGTAGTGATGTACCCCTCCCCCCCAACGCATGGCTAATACCACGCTAGCTCCCTGCTAATCAACAACCTTTCCCCCCCCCTACCCACTGCGTGTCTGGTACCTTGGGGAAGATCGCCGGTGACCAAACACAGAAAAGATCATCGGCATTTCACTCCTCCCCTCCCCCCGCTTCGCTACGTGCAGGAAAGTTTTTTTTTTAACCTGATGCAGTCCACGAACCCAGTAGAAAAATGGCCACCCCCCTTACTTAAATTCCTGATTTTTAACCAGGTTATCCTGAACGATATCACTTTGCTGAGGATAACAGAACAAGATAAAGAACGGATGCTTCTTGAATGCCAGCAGTCACCGGGACCATACGCTGCTATGCTTTGCCACGCAATGATACCTGATTACTTGCTACATGCATGGCGTGGTAAAGTGTCCTACCACGGTGGGCGGAACAAGGCTGCCTTGCCCAGAAACCTTCTGCAAAGGCTTCTGGAGTACCTACAGGAGCGCTTCATCGAGATGTCCCTGGAGGATTTCCTCTCAATCCCCGGACATGTTAACAAACTTTTCTAAGTAACTATACTGTCTGCGAATGCATCCCAAGTCCTCAGGGCAAATCAATCATTAAAAAAGGCTTGCTTAAAAAACAATGTTTGCTATTTGCAAAGGTACACTCACCAGAGCTCCCTTCCATGGCGTCATTGTCTGGGATAGTGGCTTGTGAGGGCTGGGAGGACGGTAATTCCGTCAGGGTGATAAAAAGCTCCTGGCTGCTGGGGCTCACGGAGTGCTGTGTGCTCTCTGCTATGTCTTCCTCCTCTTCTTCATCTTCATCTTCCCCGTCTGCATAATCCTCAGCCATGGCAGAGAGCACACAGCACTCCGTGAGCCCCAGCAGCCAGGAGCTTTTTATCACCCTGACGGTGATCCACCATCAGGGGTGGGGTACTTGTTGCGCAGCCCCCTAAAATTGCATGCAGCTCAGCATAGAAGCGGCATGTTTTTCGACCTGCCCCGGACCTTCCGTTTGCTTCTTTGGTTTTCTGGTAGCCTTGTCTGAGCTCCTTAACTTTCACTCTGCACTGCACTGAGTCCCGGCTGTGGCCTTTATCCGTCATAGCCTTAGAAATTCTTTCAAATACTTTTTCATTTCGTCTTTTGGAACGCAGTTCTGTTAGCACTGAATCCTCTCCCCAGATAGCGATCAGATCCAGTACCTCCCGTGCAGTCCATGCTGGGGCTCTTTTACGATTCTCAGGAGACTGCATTGTTAACTGTGCTGATGAGCTGTGCGTGGTCACCTGTGCTGATGAGATGAGATCTCCACGCTGGGGAAGCAGGAAATGAATTTCAAAAGTTCGTGGGGCTTTTCCTGTCTACCTGGCCAGTGCATCCGAGTTCAGAATGCTGTCCAGAGCGGTCACTGGTGCACTGTGGGATAGCTCCCGGAGGCCAATGCCGTCGATCAGCGTCCACACTAACCCTAATCCGATATTTTAATACCGATACTAGCGTTACTCCTCTCGTTAGGGAGGAGTACAGAAACCGGTTTAAAGAGCCATTCAAATCGATATATGGTGCCTCCTACTGTGGACGGTTGTGGCGTTAAATCGGTTTTACGCTCCTAAAACTGGTTTAAACGCGTAGTGTAGACCAGGCTTCATAGTGTGACCTTGAAGAAACTGTGGAAAACGGGACAGGGGTGGGGGGGTAATAGGCTCCTATATAAGAAAAAGTCCTCCCGGACCTGCCTGTCCCTTTAAACATGGGGCATCTGGTCACCCTGGAGCAGCCCCACACTCCTGCTCCCCGGTTGGTGCATTTGTAACCCGGGGGCTGAAGCCGACGCGAGAAAGGGAATTGAGCGAGCTCGGAGCTCTCCGGCGCCACCTGCTGGGAGCAGAGGGAAATGACTGAGTGGCGTCCTGGCTAATTTAAATATCACCTGGTTCTGTGCTGGGTGGCTCCACGGCAGAGCTTGGGTGTGGCCTGAGTGTGGCAGCACCTTATTTGCATATTAAAAGCGGCAGTTTGGGGCCATTGGGGTAAAATATGAGTAAGTTTTGGGGTTGGGACCCACATGTTTAGTGCAGGCTGTGGGGAGCCGGGCTGAGCAGAGTCTGCCCCGAGGAGGAGTGTGGTCACCCTGAGTTGGGAGCGTGTGGCCAGACATGGGGAAGGGGCTGCGGGAGAAGCTTGGTTGTAGGAAGCAGAAAGTGTTTCCTTTCTTTTTTGGTGTTTGGGTGAGGTTTTTGTTACCTAATGAAGAGCAGTGGTGGGGGAGGGGAATTGAGACTCTGCTTTGGGGGTTGCTGTGGGGTGTGACATGAGCCACCTGGTGCTGGCTGCTGCTGTGGGGCATAGGACAGGTGGGGGGTGGGGGGGCTGTTTGGGGGCTTGAGATGAGGGGCGGTTCCTGGTTGGCTGGTGCCAGCCTGCCTAGTGTTTTTTGACAGCTAATCACCCATTGGCCCTTGCGTGGGGCGGGTCTCTGAAAGCTGGTCTCCCATTGGGCCCTCCCCAACTGACGTTTCTGACAGGCTCAGCTCCCATTGGTGACGTTGTCTTACAGCGATGCGGGGCGGAGCCGCCAGGGACTTGTGCGCTCAGAGCTCAGCGCCGCCCGCGAGAAGCGGCGCGAGGCCGCGCGGGGCCGGGTCCCGCTGCCGGGCGGAGGAACCGAGACCGCAGCAGCGGCGCCGCCTCCCGCCTGGCGAGAAGCCGCAGCACCGGGGGGGTCATAGGGCGCGAGGCGCTTCCGCACGCGGCTGTTTCCTGCCGGTCGCGGGGTGACGGGTCCTGCCCGGGGCGGCCGGGGGCCGCGGGGTCCCGATGGCAGCTGGGGGCTCTGGCGTCCACCCGCCCGTGGCGGCTGGGAGCTACAGGGCCACCTGCAATGGCCGGGGGCTGCGGCTTCTCCTCACCCCCCACCCCGGTGACTGGGAGCTCCGGGCTCTGCCTGCGGTGTCTGAGCGCTGGGGGCTCCCTCTCCTGCCTGGGGCGGCCGGGAGCTCCAGGGGCTTCGGCGCTGCAGGGTCTATTAGCAATGACATGGGGCTGCAGGGTCCTCCCACCATCAAGGCCTGTTGGGAAATCCTGGGTCCATCCGCAGCGGCTGGGAGCTCTGGGGTCCACTCGTAGGAGCTGCAGGGTCCATACGCAGTGGGGTGGGGCTGTGGGGGCTCCCCCGCCACCCATGGCTGCTGGGAGCTCCAGGGTCTGCCTGTGGGAGCTGTGGGGAGATGAGGGGTTTGGGGTGGAGGAGGAGGCTGCAGTGTGGGGCTGAGGGATTCGCAGTGCAGGAGGGGGCTGTGAGTTGAGACAGGGGGTTGGGGTCCAGGACAGGGTGATGGCTCTGGGGTGAGGACAGGGATGAGGGGTTCCAGGTGTGGGAGGAAGCTCTGGGCTGGGGCAGGAGGTTGAAGTGCAGAGGGGTGAGGGCTCTGGGGTGCAAGAGGGGGCTCTGGGTTTTGGGGGGTTCAGGGCTGGGGCAAGGGGTTGGGGTGCAGACTTACCTCAGGTGGCTCCTGGTCAGCGGCGCAGCAGGGGGGACCTACTGGCCACTTCCAGGGCACAGTGCGGTGCCCTAGGACACGTAGGGACCAGCCTGCCTGAGCCCCGCAGCACCGCTGACCGGACTTTATAACCCAGTCACCCCACTGGGAGCTCCAGGGTCCCCCTGTCCCATGTGGTGGCTGGGAGCTCTGGGATCCACTCACAGCAGCTGGGAGCTGTGGGGTCCATCCGTGGTGGCATGGGCCTGTGGGAGCCCCTTCCGACACTGGTGGCTGATAGCTGTGAGGCCCCCACCGGCCGACAGCTCCAGTCTTGCTGTCCCAGGGCTGAGGTGGAAAATGTCACTGAGGGTATGGCTACACTGGCGATTTGCAGCGCTGGAAAGCCTCCACCAGCGCTGCAATTAGTAAGTGGCCACACCTGCAAGGCACTTCCAGCGCTGCAACTCCCTGGCTGCAGCGCTGGCCGAACACCCCTCTCGGCATGGGGAATAAGGATTCCAGCGCTGGTGCTGCAGTGCTGGTCATCAAGTGTGGCCACACACCAGCGCTGTGATTGGCCTCCAGGGTATAAGGATGTATCCCAGAATGCCTGTTCAGCCACTCTGCTCATCAGGTCAGACTCTACTTCCCTGGCCTCAGGTGACCCGCCCTTTAAATGCCCCGGGAATTTTAAAAATCCCCTTCCTGTTTGCTCAGCCAGGTATGGAATGCAATCAGTGAATCTTTACAGGTGACCATGCCTCCACGTGGCAAACGAGCCCCAGCATGGAGCAATGGCGAGCTGATGGACCTCATCAGTGTTTGGGGGGAGGAATCTGTGCAGGCACAGCTGCGCTCTAGCCGTAAGAATTATGATACCTTTGCCCAGGTATCGAGAGCCATGATGGAAAGGGGCCATGAGCGTGACGCGCTGCAGTGCAGGGTAAAAGTAAAGGAGCTGCGGAGTGCCTATTGCAAAGCACGCGAGGGAAACCGCAGATCCGGCAGTGCCCCCACGACCTGCCGGTTTTACAAGGAGCTGGATGCGATTTATGGGGGTGACCCCTCTGTAAATCCAAGGACCACGATGGACAGTTCAGAGCCGGTAGAGGAGGGGGAGGGGGAGGCAGACAGTGAGGCTACTGTGGTGGGGGAAGCCAGCCCGGAGGAGGCATGCAGTCAGGAGCTCTTCTCAAGCCAGGAGGAAGCTAGCCAGTCGCAGCCCCTGGAACTTGGTGCAGAAGAATCACAGGAGCAGGTCCCAGGTAAGCAGCTTTTATTGCAATGCAAAGGTTTTGGGAGAGTAGGGGGGATGGTATGGCTGCATGCCTGCATGCCTAGACATGGAATATCCCATTGATGTGGTCTATCACGTCGCAGTAATCTGCCTCTGTAATCTCTTCAAAAGTTTCTGCAAGAGCATAGGCAATTCGCGTGACCAAGTTTAAAGGGAGAGCCATTGTGGTCCCTGTCCCATTCAGGCTAACGCGTCCGCGCCACTGTTCCAGGAGGGGTGGGGGAACCATGCTTGCACAGAGGCACGCTGCATAAGCACCCGGGCGGAATCCGCATTGTTGTAGGAGACCCTCCCTTGCTTCTTTGGTAACCCGCAGAAGGGAGATATCTTCCAGTATTAACTCCTATGGGAAATGGAGGGAGTGTTTCAGTGCTGGTTTCCCCAACTGCATAGCGTGGCAGGCAGGAACCCCAGGAACCCCAGGGTTAACAAAGCCCCGAAACAGGCAGCCTAGCCATGAAGCAAGAAGCACCCTGCTCGAGCACACCGCGGAAGGAAACCCCAGGGTTAATTCCTGAGGGAGATGGAGGTGCTGCGTTTAACAAAGCACCAGCACCCTGCTCGAGCACACCGCGGAAGGAAACCCCAGGGTTAATTCCTGAGGGAGATGGAGGTGCTGCGTTTAACAAAGCACCAGCACCCTGCTCGAGCACACCGCGGAAGGAAACCCCAGGGTTAATTCCTGAGGGAGATGGAGGTGCTGCGTTTAACAAAGCACCAGCACCCTGTTCGAGCACACCGCGGAAGGAAACCCCAGGGTTAATTACCATTACCATTTCTGGGAGGCTGTGAATTCTCTAGCAGTTGCTGAAATGTGTGAGGAATGCTTGTGAGACTTTAAAATAACTTCAGATTATACACAATGGAAGCTCTCTTAAAATGTATCATTTGCTGCATTTTTACAGTGACCTTGAGTAGTCCTGGGCCAGTCTTATCAGTGACTGAAAGAAAGCTGCAAAACCTGAGGAGGAAACCGAACAAGAGCAAAGAAGAACTGGTGAAGGCAGTTATGAACCAGTGTGCAACAGAGAATAAAAATGCGCAGGAATGGAGAGAAAAGATGCATCACTGGAGGCAAACAGAAAGCAGGAGAAAGGCGTTGACGCTGAAGAAAACCACGAGGCAGCTTATAAACCTCATTGCGCGCCAAACAGACTATGCAGTCACTGGTAGCAATGCAGGCAGAGCACTACCGTGCCAAACCCCAACCCTCCCAAACCTCTTTCCCCTATGCACCAATGTCAGCTCCAAGTCCCGTTCCCCAGCATCCAGGTTCTTACCTACACCATCACCAGCTGCCCCCGACACCTGTACGGTCACCTATGAGCCCAGAGAACTACGACCCTTACCCTCTGCACTCAACCCCCATCACCATGCAACAGTACAATCCTGAGGTGCACAGCACTCCTGGCAGTACATATGAAAAACTATGAATGTACAGTTCAACAACCAACCCCCCTGCCCGTGTACTTCCTTTTTTTTAAATAAATGATTTTTGATTATGAATCAGTTTTTATTATTGCATAAAGTGAAAGATAACAAACCCCAATGAAAACACAGGTAACAAACATCAAGGAAAACACAGGCACTTAAAAGCACTGTAACCAGTGCACGTCACTCCTGGTCAAGGCAAAAAAAACATTACTGTTGGCTTTCAGCCTCAAATTTCTCCCTCAAGGCATCCCTAATCCTTGTTGCCCGGTGGTGGGCGTCTCTAGTAGCCCTGCTGTCTGGCTGTGCAAATTCAGCCTCCAGGACTTGCACCTCGTTGGTCCATGCCTGGCTGAATGCTTCACCCTTCCCTTCACAAATATTATGGAGGGTACAGCACGCGGATATAACCGCAGGGATGCTGCTTTCCCCCAAGTCTAGCTTCCCATATAGACATCTCCAGCGAGCTTTTAAACGGCCAAAAGCACACTCCACAGTCATTCGGCATCGGCTCAGCCTGTAGTTGAAACGGTCCTGGCTCCTGTTCAGCTTCCCTGTATATGGTTTCATGAGCCAAGGCATTAATGGGTAAGCGGGGTCCCCAAGGATCACAATGGGCATTTCAACGTCCCTTACTGTGATCTTTCAGTCTGGGAAAAATGTACCTTCCTGCATCTTCCTGAACAGGCCACTGTTCCGAAAGATGCGTGCATCATGCACTTTTCCAGGCCAGCCTGTGTAAATATCAATGAAATGCCCACGGTGATCCACAAGCGCCTGGAGAACCATAGAGAAATACCCCTTGCGATTAATGTACTCGTAGGCTAGGTGGGGTGGTGCCAGAATAGGAATATGCGTCCCATCTATTGCCCCTCCACAGTTAGGGAAACCCATTTCTGAAAAGCCATCCACAATGTCCTGCACGTTCCCCACAGTCACGGTTCTCCTCAGCAGGATGCGATTAATGGCCCTGCAAACTTGCATCAACACGATTCCAACGGTCGACTTTCCCACCCCAAACTGGTTCCCGACCGACCGGTAGCTGTCTGGAGTTGCCAGCTTCCACATTGCAATAGCCACCCGCTTTTCCACCGTCAGGGCAGCTCTCAATCTTGTGTCCTTGCGCCGCAGGGTGGGGGCGAGCTCAGCACACAGTCCCATGAAAGTGGCTTTTCTCATACGAAAGTTCTGCAGCCACTGCCATGACAATGTGATCCCACCACTCACTGCTTGTCTCACGAGCCCAAAAGCGGTGTTCCACGGTGCTGAGCATTTCTGTTACCGCCACAAGCAATTTCATGTCACCCGCTTTAGGCAAATCCATATCATCATCGGAATCCTCACTGTCACTTTGGAGCTGAAGGAATAGCTCAACAGCCAAACGTGATGTGCTGGCGACAGTCAGCAGCAAATTCCTCAGCAGCTCAGGCTCCATTTCACAGCGTGCTGCACTCACAAATGGCAAGAAACGTGGACGGTGAAAGTGTGACTGCTGGGAAGTGAAGCGATGCACCACGGGGCGTTGGAACAGGAAGCGGAATGACCCACACACTTCCTTCCCCTTCCCACAATACTCAGCGCCAAAACGGCGCCAAAACGGGATGAGGTGCTCTGTGGGATAGCTGCCCACAATGCACCTCTCAGTACAGCGCTGGAAATGCTGCCAATGTGGCCACACTGCAGCGCTGGTAGCTGTCAGTGTGGCCACACTGCAGCGCTGGCCCTGCACAGCTGGATGACCAGCGCTGCAAACTACCAGTGCTGCAAACCGTAAGTGTAGCCATAGCCTGAGATCTCTGAAAGTCACAGTTTCTGTGACGCCATTTATATAATCTTAGCCTTAATAGTTGTTGACTGTCTCTCTCAATCTAGAGGTCTGTTCTAGGGCACATGGGACAGGGAAGACAGAAGCTCACCCCCCAGCACAGGTTTGGGCAGAAATGGCTCTTGGGCTATTTGCTGTGCATGCAGAGGACTTGTCCAGGCTGGTGGAGCAGCTCAGCCAGATGAGGAGCTGGAAGAAGGAGACCGGAGCAGCCTGGACATCCCACTTTTTCTCCACAGCCACTGCCTGTCAGCAGGATTCCTCCTCCTCTTCAGTGAGACCAAATCTAAGCACCTAGACAGCCGGTCCGTCCGCTGCATCCCAATCCCTCATGCCTGAGCCTCCCTGCCAAAGTCCTGTACCTGGCTCCAGAGAATTGTCTCACATCTCGCTGGGAACTCGACTTCTTGTGCCCAGAGAGTCTCGGCCCCATTCAGTGGAGGACCTGAGAAACACAGTGTCTGCCTTTTCCAAATAAGTACTTGGAAAGGTTTTGTTCTTGTGACCACATGGCCTAATGGATAAGTTGTCTGACTTTGGATCAGGCGATTGAGGATTCAAGTCCCTTCGTGGTTGTGCTTGTGCAGTTTTACCTTTGGGCTGAACGTCCTGCTCCCTTCAGGGCTGGAACCTCTTCTTGGCCGCTCAGGCCAATGCTCTGGCTTCAGCTAGAGCCCCGGGAAGGAGTTGGGGGTTGGGTGTCACAAAGGCTGGGGCATGAGCCCCAGGTGCTTCCAGTCTCGCCTTTGCCATTCCTGACTTGCCAAAGAAAATGGGCAGCTGCCCGGGCTAGAGTGTGGAGCAGTTTCCCTCTTCCAAGTGTGCACCTGTCCCTGTGCTGGACGGTACTTGCTAAATAGCACCTTGGGAGCCTGGGTGTTTCTCTGCTTCTCACCAGCTGGGGAAAAGCCTCTTGGGGTAAAATCTCCTGCCCCACTGCCAAAGTCAGCACCGTGAGTGGGAACGGTCAGAGGCCCCACCAGGGGGGCTGGCCCTGCTTTCCTACCATCTTCTGATGTTGGCCACAAAGCAGCAGCGGCTGGCTGTGGGTGGTTTTCAGTGGGTGTTCGGCATGCCAGGGAGCAGGGAGCAGCCTGGCTGGGTGTCTCTGTGGTTGTCTGCTGGCCACGCATAGGCATGGTTCTCCCCTCCTCTTGCCCTGCCCTTGGTTGCTCTGTGGCTTTTAAGCCATCCCTTGGAGCTGTCAGCACCAGCCGCCTCTGTCCTAGGTGCCCAGAGGAGGAGAGGTGCTGGGCTCCAGCCTCGGACTCTTCCTCCCTCCTGCCTTTTCCTGACTATGAAACCTGACCCTGACACCCCTTTCTTCAAGCGCCATGTGGGCAAGAGAAAAAGTGTGGTAGAAAGCACAAGGGCCAAACGTGTGGGCATCAAAAATCCCAAACACCCAGTCAAACCATAGCCACTTCTAGACCCCATTCCAACCAAAGACCTGGCTCCAGGGGGTATGAGTCACTCAGCACAAGGTAAACAACTCATTTTCATACAGCTGGAGATAGGAAAGCACTTGGATCTCCAGGGATTTACCACAAGGTCCCACTGAGATTTGAACTCAGATTTCAGCATGCCAACCATTACACCATGGGCCCAGCCTGTGCTAGTTTCTCTGAACATTGGTGACCCTCTCATAGAATACCAGGGTTGAAAGAAACCCCAGGAGGTATCTAGTCCAACCCCCTACTCAAAGCACGGCCAATCCACAGACAGATTGTTATCCTAGATCCCTACATGGCCCTCTCAAGGACTGAGCTCACACACCTGGGTTTAGCAGGCCAATACTCAAACCACTGAGCTCTCCCTCCCTCACAGGCCCAGCTTGTGTAAGGGGACTGTTGACCCTTTACTAAAACTGAGTGGGGTTTTTTGGTTGGCTAGTTCCCAGTCCCAATAGAAGGGGGAAGGGTCAATGGGAAATCAGGACCCTGAGACTGACATACCCCTGGGGCAATGGTCACCAACTGGTAGGGAACAAGTGAGAATTTGTTAATGAGTAAAATTCCTGGTGAAAATTGGCAAAGCTGTGGAGAGTTTGAAAAGTTCCATTGAATTTACACATGAAGATACAAACAGAGAGACAAATAGAGAGAAAGAGAACATCACAGACTGCACAGGCCCACACAGACATAAACAAAAACCGAACCCACACAGCACACAGAGCCATATACACATAAGGGAAAGCCACACAAAACATAGAACAAATCCACACCAAAAAATACAGCAAAAGCCCACAACAGGAAAGCACAAAAACCACATACCAAAAGAATACTTAGCAAAAACTCTGCATGCAAAAGTCACACACACACCCACGCACACACACACAAACAGCTATATGGCATCCACCAATATCACACAGGACCCACACGCACATCAGCATGACAGACAACAAAACCCCCAACATACAGAAAGTCAGGCAGGGTTTGAGTCACCGCGAAGAGGGTGAGCACACAGGTGGTTTGGGGAGCAAAGATTGAGGGTGAGTCGGGGGCAGTGCTCTGGGCTCTGCCTGACCCCTCCTGACACAGGCGGCTGGTGGAGAGCAGAGCCTGGTAGATCTGTGGAATCTGCCCTGCTCTCGGTAAAGCAAGGGGACCTCGGTGTCTTCTGAGCTGCAATTGTATTTTCTGCAGGGCAAAATGATTGGCAGAAGCCATTTGCTTAAAGAAAACTGGTGCTGTAGGTGAGGTTTGAACTCACAACCTCAGCATGACTCCACTCAGCACTGCTCTGTAAGTCCTGGGCACTAACCCATTGCACCACTGGAGGCTGTTCTCAGGAGTTTGGTTCCATGTTTCATGGATGGATTAGTGGAGTGTGGGGGGGGGGGTTGCATTAGCTAAAACAAATCTATATTAAAGGCTGCAGGATGGCAGCAGCAGAGGTGGGGACCCTCCTTCCATGTGATAGAGCTGGTTCCCCCTTCCGTTGCTGAGGGGAAGGTTGGTGCTTTGAGCCCACCTGGTGCTGGAACGTCCCATGGGTGAGATTAACGGGACTCTTGGGAAGGGAGGGGAAGGGAAGGGAAGTCTTTTCTATCCCTGCCTAACTCCATTGGTCTCCTGTGGCCCTTTCGGCTCTCTGCTCCCCTGTTGGGGAGATGCAGAGACAAGCCCCCATCTGGGTGAGTCACCGAGAGGCTGTGTCCCATGGTGTGTGGGGGAGGGGGGTAGGGGTGGGATGGGGCTCAAGGGGAGAAGGTTGTGTGTGACAGTGTGTGGGGGAGGGGGAGGGTGTGTTCCTTAGGATAGAAATGATGGAAAACACAGGGGCAGTGACAGCAAAGCCCCGTGTCTGAGTGTTATGACCCTGTGTGGTGCCGCCGTTCACCTTCCCCTCCTATGGGCTCAGCTTTCATTGAATCCAGCATTTTTCACCTGTCATCAACCCAGAGGTGTCCCACATGCCTCAGCTACCGAGTGTCCCTCTTAGAGACGCCGAGGACTGGAACTGATTTCAGCTGCTGGACAGCTCTGCTAGGTCTTTATTCATTTGCACAGGAAAATGCTGAGTGTTTAAATTCATTTCAAGCCCCCCCTCCCCCATTCAGAGAACTCCTGAACATACTGGAGATGGGTCTGGAAATCGATTTTCATTCGAAAAAGTTTTTAAAGGGAATCACTTGGAGTGGAACTAGGAACCCATTACAATGCAGGGAAACAGTCGCCCACTAAGCTATAGTCGCAACAGAGAGTGCCATGTATAGCTCAGAGCAGAAACAGTTTTTAACTTGGGGGTTAGTAAACTTTATACAAACACCACAGCTTACAAACTCCCCACCCCCGCTCCGTGTCACCAGAGCACAACAACTCTCCTTGGAGCACACACAGCTCCCCAGCTCCCTGCCCGTCAGTCTCTCAAGCGTTGCTCCAATCCCTTAAAGCAGGGTCTCAACCACGATTTACCTTAGGGCCAGTGCCAGTCCTCCAAGTGGGCCAATAATGTCACTCATACTGCCCAGACCCTGCCCCCCAAAACTCCACCCCCCCCACCTGCCTAAGGCTCTGGGAGGGAGTTTGTGTGGGGGGAAGAGGTCTAGGGTGCAAATCCTGGGCTGGGGCTGTGGATTGGGGTGCAGGAGGGGTGCAGGCTCTGGGGGGAGTTTGGGTGCAGAAGGGGTGAGAGGCTGGCTTCTGGGAGGGAGTTTGGGTTGGGGAGGGGGTCTGGGATGCAGGCTCTGGGATGGAGTTCGGGTGCTGCTGCAGGCTCTGGGCTGGGGCAGGAGGAAGGCGGAACAGGAGGAGGGGTGGGGTTGCGGGCTGTGGGAGGAAGATTGGGGGCAGGCGGGACGGGGTGTGTGGGAAGGGGGAGGGGGTGCAGGCTCTGTGAGGGAGTTTGAGGCTGGGGGTGTGGAGGGAGGGGGTGCAGGCTGTGGGAGAGAGTTGGGGGCAGGGGTGTGTGGGGGGGATCAGGCTCTGGGAGGGAGTTTAGGAGTGGGAAGAGGTATGTGGGGAGGGGGAGGGGTGAGGGTGCAGGCTCTGGGAGGGGGTCAGGGATGCAGCACTTACTGGAGGCTCCAAGGCGGGGTGGGCTGCGGGGCCTCCATGTGCTGCTGCCCCCAGACACCTCCCCCAAAGCATCTCATTGGCTGCAGGGGGTCAGGGTGGGGGGCAGCGCAGGGAGGCACCGACCCACCCTGCCCTGCCATGGAGAGGGGCCGGCAGCCACTGGAGCGAGCAGACAGATGCTGCTCAGCTCCGCTGCACTGACGGGGCCCCTGGGGGGGGGGAAGGGCCTGGGGGCAGCAGGTGGGGCCAAGGGAGTGACCTGGTCCCAATACTGCTGGAGCCCCACGGGCGAGACCTGGGAACCAGGACTGCCAGCCAGACAAACACCTTTAAGAGGAGGCGTCCCTCTCCCTGTCACAAACTGATCTTCCTCCTTCAGTTCAGTGACAGCCTGAATTGTTCCTTATCCCGGCAGAGCCGGAGGATTGAAAGCAGCAACATCAAACCCCTGTGTAGCTCGCAGGAATGGACATAAACACTCCCTGGTATCTGAGGAGATGTTCAGCTTTGCCCTTGGTCAACTACAAGGCTAAAGGGAAAGGAGGTGGCGCCAGGTATAAAGAGTGAAACACGACACATCATAGTTATGCCCATGGTGGCTGCAAAATCTTTTTTTGTACTTCTTCTTATCAGCAGTGTATTGTTCTCTCTGGAGCCTAGGCCTTGACCAAGAAATTTGTACTTTGCTAAAATAATCGACTGCCCCTGGTGAAGGCAATGGACTTGACACCCACTGGGTTATCCCTACACAGGTACAAGTACTAACAACAGTGGCTGCCTTTTAGCCATGGATTTTAATCAGGGCAATAAATTGAAACAAACCCCTGTTAAATCATTTCTCAGCCCGAGTCCTTCACCCACATTCCCTAGAGCATTGGGCCACCATGTGGATGTTTCATTTCCCTCCTCAGTTTCACCCAGAGACAAAATTTCCTTTGCACAGATCCATGAACAGCAAAATCGTCCTGTGTCTCTGGTCTGAGCCAGGGCATTCGATTCCAGTGAACCCTTCTCTCCTGCAATGGCGATGGTCAGACAGAGGGGACGTGGCACCTGCATCCCTGCCAGGGAGATATTGGCTCGGCTCTTTCTTTCTGCTGCTATTGTTAGTCCATGAAACATCAAGGGTGGAATGCAAGACTGAATTCACACACCAGCCCTCAGTGCCCCAGATAAATCCTGCCCCCTGCTATTGGAACGATGTGCTGGAGATTTGACTAGGAAAGGGACTGTCTGAATTGTCAGAGTGGGGAATGAACAACAATCTACAGCAATGTCGTTCACACAAACACGCTCTTATGCTGCTCCAGCTGGAAGGGAAATGGGCAGGAATTCTCGCTGTTCAGCCAAGGACACACTTACACTAATGCACATCCACGAGTGTGCTGGGGAAGCTGGTCTGAACAAACAATTTGAAGTGACAATTCAGTGAGAACAGAATCATCATGCAGTGCGATGAGTGTAGCTTAAGTAGTTGTGGCCGAGTGGTTAAGGCACTGGACTAGAAATTCATTGGGGTCTCCCTGCGCAGGTTCAAATCCTGCCAACTATGCAAGCAGTGTGCTGTTGTTGTTGTTATTATTATTATTGAAGTCTTAGTACCTGAGCATCCACAGTGCAAACTGGAGCCAGATCTAGTTTCACTCTGTCTACGTTTAAAACGCTGCTGTGGCACTGCTATAGCACTTTGGAGTAAACAGTGACTAGAGGGGTTTTCTCATCCCTGTAATAGCTACATTGACAGAACAATTCTTCCTTTCCTTTAGCACTATCTAACCCGGGCCTAGGTCACCTTAACTCTATGGGTTTGGGGGTGTGGGTTTTTCACACCCTGAGAGACGTCGCTCTGCCAGTGAAGTGCCCAGCGTACACCAACCCTTAGATCCCTCTGGGTATTTCAATGCAGGCAGTGAACTATGAGAGGAAAACATCAGCTCACAAACACACAGACTGAATTCCCCACATTTAATCTCACTGCACGTTCCAGAAAGTCGTGAAATTCAATTCATTCTTGCTAGGACAGAGAAAAAAATAAGTGACACTAAGTTTTTGGCTTGGTTAAATAAAATTAAGTGTTTAATCAATATAGTAAAAATCTGTCCTGATTCCTCTAACTAACACCACAGCATGAAATAGGAACAGAGACAAATCTTGTCAGTGACGACTAATTTCACAAATGATCTTCCCATTATTAATTTCCATGCTGCCCCCACTGGAGGTCTGGGCATCTCCAGTGTCATTGCTCTGCATTCACCTTCCCCTTAGAATTGTTCTTGGACATTCGCCTTCCTCTGCAACGTGGGGCTCGGGTCACTTGCTGGAGGATTCCCTGCACCTTGAGGTCTTTAAGCCACAATTTGAGGACTTCAATAACTCAGACATAGGTTAGGGGTTTGTTACAGGAGTGGGTGGGTGAGATTCTGTGGCCTGCATTGTG
>NW_025423206.1:0-39846 GCF_020497125.1 Mauremys mutica
TGAGAGAAGCGGGAGCTGATGTGGGGGCTGCCCCCTCCCCCTGCCTCAGGACTGGTTGCTTGCAGCAGCTGTCTGAACATAGAGACAGTGTGCGACACACTCCCTCTCCCCACACACACACTCCCTCTCCCCACACACACACAGTCTCTACCCCGCCATGCACGCTGCAGTTGAAAAGCAGCTGGCAATCTAGTAAGATGCCCATGGAACGGTGGGATAGAGAAACCTGCATCATGTGATGCTGTACCAGCCCGTGAGGCATTGCAAACCCTTCCCAAAACACCCTGCAGCCAGTTGCACAGCTACCCACAGTGCACTGCTCTCTGTGGCCATCCAAGATTCTAGCCTGGATGTGCTCTGGTGACACAAGGGGCATAGTGTGGACATACAGCAGCTGTTTAATTAAAACACTTTAAAGCCGCATTACCCAATAGTGTAGACACAGCTTGAGAGTGAGACAAGACCCAGCTCTCTTGAAACTAAAGAACCACAACTTTTTCCATAGTTAGCAGGATTCAAACCTGTGCAGGGAGACCCCAATGGATTTTTAGTCCATCGCCTTAACCACTCAGCCACAACTACTTGGTTGAAATGTGTTTTTCACTGCACTCTAGTTCTGTTCTCACTGAGTGATCAATTCCAGTTGTTTCCTCAGACCAGCTTTCACAACACACACACTGCTGTGCCATTGTGTAAGTGTGTCCATGGCTGAACTGCAAGAATTCCTGCTCATTTCCCTTCTGGCTGGAGCATGAGGAGAGTGTGTTTGTGGTAATGACGTTGTTGTAAATTGTTGTCCATTTCCTGCCTTGATCATTCAGACAGTCCCTTTCCTGCCTTATCCCCAGCATATCAGTGATCGCAATAGCAGGGGGCAGGTTTTCTCTGGGGCATTGAGATTTGTCAGGGGGTTGGTGGTTCCTTTCTTTCCTCACCCTGGAGTAAACTCAGCTTTTAATTCCATCCTTGATGTTTCAAGGAATAACAACAGATGACCGAGGAAAGAGGTGGACAGGGCAAGTCAGGGGAGGGGCAGAGAGGTGGGGGCGGTGGGCAGGGCGGGTCTCAGGGGAGGGGCAGAGAGGTGGGGGCGGTGGGCAGGGCGGGTCTCAGGGGAGGGGCAGAGAGGTGGGGGCGGTGGGCAGGGCGGGTCTCAGGGGAGGGGCAGAGAGGTGGGGGCGGTGGGCAGGGCGGGTCTCAGGGGAGGGGCAGAGAGGTGGGGGCGGTGGGCAGGGCGGGTCTCAGGGGAGGGGCAGAGAGGTGGGGGCGGTGGGCAGGGCGGGTCTCAGGGGAGGGGCAGAGAGGTGGGGGCGGTGGGCAGGGCGGGTCTCAGGGGAGGGGCAGAGAGGTGGGGCGGTGGGCAGGGCGGGTCTCAGGGGAGGGGCAGAGAGGTGGGGGCGGTGGGCAGGGCGGGTCTCAGGGGAGGGGCAGAGAGGTGGGGGCGGTGGGCAGGGCGGGTCTCAGGGGAGGTGCAGAGAGGTGGGGGCGGTGGGCAGGGCGGGTCTCAGGGGACGGGCAGAGAGGTGGGGGCGGTGGGCAGGGCGGGTCTCAGGGGAGGGGCAGAGAGGTGGGGGCGGTGGGCAGGGCGGGTGTCAGGGGAGGGGCAGAGAGGAGGAGGCGGTGGGCAGGGCGGGTCTAAGGGGAGGGGCAGAGGAGAGGGTGGGGCGGTGGGCAGGGCGGGTCTCAGGGGAGGGGCAGAGAGGTGGGGGCGGTGGGCAGGGCGGGTGTCAGGGGAGGGGCAGAGAGGTGGGGGCGGTGGGCAGGGCGGGTGTCAGGGGAGGGGCAGAGAGGTGGGGGCGGTGGGCAGGGCGGGTTTCAAGGGAGGGGCAGAGAGGTGGGGGCGGTGGGCAGGGCGGGTCTCAGGGGAGGGGCAGAGAGGTGGGGGCGGTGGGCAGGGCGGGTCTCACGGGAGGAGCAGAGAGGTGGGGGCGGTGGGCAGGGCGGGTCTCAGGGGAGGTGCACAGAGGTGGGGCCGGTGGACAGGGCGGGTCTCGGGGGAGGGGCAGAGAGGTGGGGCCGGTGGACAGGGCGGGTCTCGGGGGAGGGGCAGAGAGGTGGGGGCGGTGGGCGGGGCGGGGCGGGGCAGAGAGGTGGGGGCGGTGGGCAGGGCGGGTCTCGGGGGAGGGGCAGAGAGGTGGGGGCAGTGGGCAGGGCGGGTCTCGGGGGAGGGGCAGAGAGGTGGGGCCGGTGGACAGGGCGGGTCTCAGGGGAGGGGCAGAGAGGTGGGGGCGGTGGGCGGGGCGGGGCGGGGCAGAGAGGTGGGGGCGGTGGGCGGGGCGGGTCTCATGGGAGGGTCAGAGAGGTGGTGGCGGTGGGCAGGGCGGGTCTCAGGGGAGGGGGCAGAGAGGTGGGGGCGGTGGGCAGGGCGGGTCTCAGGGGAGGGGCAGGGCGGGTCTCAGGGGAGGGGGCAGAGAGGTGGGGGCGGTGGGCAGGGTGGATCTCAGGGGAGGGGCAGAGAGGAGGAGGCGGTGGGCAGGGCAGGTCTCAGGGGAGGGGCAGGGAGGTGGGGCGGTGGGCTGGGCGGGTCTCAGGGGAGGGGCAGAGAGGTGGGAGCGGTGGGCAGGTTGGATCTCAGGGGAGGGGCAGAGAGGAGGGGGCGGTGGGCAGGGCGGGTCTCAGGGAAGGGGCAGAGAGGTGGGGGTGGTGGGCAGGGCAGGTCTCAGGGGAGGGGCAGAGAGGTGGGGGCGGTGAGCAGGGCTGGTCTCAGGGGAGGGCAGAGAGGTGGGGGCGGTGGGCGGGGCGGGTCTCAGGGAAGGGGCAGAGAGGTGGGGGTGGTGGGCAGGGCTGGTCTCAGGGGAGGGGCAGAGAGTTGGGGGCGGTGGGCAGGTCTGGTCTCTGGGGAGGGGCAGAGAGGTGGGGGCGGTGGGCAGGACGGGTCTCAGGGGAGGGGCAGAGAGGTGGGGGCGGTGGGCAAGGCAGGTCTCAGGGGAGAGGCAGAGAGGTGGGGGCGGTGGGCAGGGCTGGTCTCTGGGGAGGGGCAGAGAGGTGGGGGCGGTGGGCAGGACGGGTCTCAGGGGAGGGGCAGAGAGGTGGGGGCGGTGGGCAAGGCAGGTCTCAGGGGAGGGGCAGAGATTTGGGGGCGGTGGGCAGGGCAGGTCTCAGGGGAGGGGGCAGAGAGGTGGGGGTGGTGGGCAGGACGGGTCTCAGGGGAGGGGCAGAGAGGTGGGGGCGGTGGGCAGGGCGGGTCTCAGGGGAGGGGCAGAGAGGTGGGGGGGTGGGCAGGGCGGGTCTCAGGGGCGGGGCAGAGAGGTGGGGGCGGTGGGCAGGGTGGGTCTCAGGGGAGGGGGCAGAGAGGTGGGGGTGGTGGGCCGGGCAGTTCTCAGGGGAGGGGCAGAGAGGTGGGGGCGGTGGGCAGGGTGGGTCTCAGGGGAGGGGCAGAGAGGTGGGGGCGGTGGGCAAGGCAGGTCTCAGGGGAGAGGCAGAGAGGTGGGGGCGGTGGGCAGGGCTGGTCTCAGGGGAGGGGCAGAGAGGTGGGGGGGGTGGGCAGGGCGGGTCTCAGGGGAGGGGCAGAGAGGCGGGGGTGGGCAGGGCGGGTCTCAGGGGAGGGGCAGAGAGGCGGGGGTGGGGGGCAGGGCGGGTCTCAGGGGAGGGGCAGAGAGGTGGGGCGGTGGGCCGGGCGGGTCTCAGGGGAGGGGCAGAGAGGTTGGGGCGGTGGGCAGGGCGGGGGGGCAGGGGAGGGGCAGAGAGGTGGGGGCGGGGGGCAGGGCTGGTCTCAGGGGAGGGGCAGAGAGGTGGGGGTGGTGGGCGGGGTGGGTCTCAGGGGAGGGGCAGAGAGGTTGGGGCGGTGGGCAGGGCGGGTCTCAGGGGAGGGGCAGAGAGGTGGGGGCGGTGGGCAGGGCGGGTCTCAGGGGAGGGGGCAGAGAGGTGGGTGCGGTGGGCAGGGCGGGTCTCAGGGGAGGGAGCAGAGAGGTGGGTGCGGTGGGCAGGGCGGGTCTCAGGGGAGGGGCAGAGAGGTGGGGGCGGTGGGCAGGGCGGGTCTCAGGGGAGGGGCAGAGAGGTGGGGGCGGTGGGCAGGGAGGGGGGTCAGGGGAGGGGCAGAGAGGTGGGGGCGGTGGGCAGGGCGGGTCTCAGGGGAGGGGCAGAGAGGTGGGGGCGGTGGGCAGGGCGGGTCTCAGGGGAGGGGCAGAGAGGTGGGGGTGGTGGGCAGGGCGGGTCTCAGGGGAGGGGCAGAGAGGTGGGGGCGGTGGGCAGGGCAGGTCTCAGGGGAGGGGCAGAGAGGTGGGGGTGGGGGGCAGGGAGGGTCTCAGGGGAGGGGGTGGGGGCAGCAGGCAGGCCTTGGGGTAGGGGGTGGAGAGGCACCAGGAGGCCTTCAGGGAGGAGAGGCGCGAGCGGAAGGTGGACCAGCAGGCCTCATCCACAGTGGAAGAGCGGAGCTGGGAAGTGGCCAATGGGAGTGAGGGCGGAGCACAGGTGGGGCCTCGGAGGGAGGAGAATGAGTCAAGGGGGTGGAGGGGGCAGGGCCGCCCAGAGGATACAGGGGGCCTGGGGCAAAACAATTTTGGGGGCCCCTTCCATAAAAAAAAGTTGCAATACTCTAGAATCCTGTATTCACATGGGGGCCCTGCAGGGCCTGAGGCAAATTGCCCCACCTGCCCCCCCTCTGGGTGGCCCTGCCCTCAGCCTCTCCTCGGAATTCCCCTGCCCCCTAATCATTTTTTTTGCCCTCCCCTAGACTCTCTCCAATTTGTTTCTGTAGTGGGGGGGGTGAAAACTGGACGCAATGCTCCAGATGTGGCCTCCCCAGTGCCGAATAGAAGAGAATAATCACTTCCCTCGATCTGCCGGCAATGCTCCTACTAATCCAGCCAATATGACCAGGTACCCATATTGAATACAGACCCAGCAATATTTGATACATTGGTTACTGTCCATTCAGGAGGCTATTTCCCACCTATTCATAAATAATGAAGATGCTCTAAGCGGAGGGGAGAGAGCTGTCCCGTCCGTGTAGTTAATCCATCTCCCCGAGAGGTGGTAGCTATGTCGCTGGGGGAAGCTATGTGGGTGGGTGTGCAAGCTGTGGTGTTTACATGGATCTATAAGTTTAATCAAACCCCATTTTTAAAAGCACTGTGGTCTGGCAACAGAACAGGAGATCCCTGAGGCAGGGCCTGTCCTTCAAAATCTTTAAGATCTCTGACTTACCTCCACAGCAGTCATGGGGGTATAGCTCAGTGGTAGAGTGTTTGACTGCAGTTCAACTGGTCCTTGGCTCAAATCTAAGTGCCCCCTTACAAACCTCTTCCTTCAACAAAAATAATGGCATTTCCATTATGTTCAGGAGTTCCACTGAATAGGGATCCCTGAAATGAATAAAAACACTCAATGTTTTCCTGTGCAAATGCATAAAAACCTAGCAAACGTGCCTTCACTGAAATCAGTTCCAATCCTCTAAAGGATTAAAGAATCCTTATTGAGGTTGCAGGAAAAAAAATCCCGATGTGTAGAAAGAATAGTAAATATGGTAGGCGACAAGCTTGGCTTAACAGTGAAATCCTTGCTGATCTTAAACACAAAAAAGAAGCTTACAAGAAGTGGAAGACTGGACAAATGACCAGGGAGGAGTATAAAAATATTGCTCAGGCATGAAGGAGTGAAATCAGGAAGGCCAAATCACACTTGGAGTTCCATCTAGCAAGAGATGTTAAGAGTAACAAGAAGGGTTTCTTCAGGTATGTTAGCAACATGAAGAAAGTCAAGGAAAGTGTGGGCCCCTTACTGAATGAGGGAGGTAACTTAGTGGACAGAGGATGTGGAAAAAGCTAATGTACTCAATGCATTTTTTTGCCTCTGTCTTCATAAACAAGGTCAGCTCCCAGACTGCTGCACTGGGCAGCACAGCATGGGGAGAAGGTGACCAGCCCTCTGTGGAGAAAGAAGTAGTTCAGGACTGTTTAGAAAAACTGGACGAGCACAAGTTCATGGGGCCGGATGCGCTGCATCCGAGGGTGCTAAAGGAGTTGGCGGATGTGATTGCAGAGCCATTGGCCATTATCTTTGAAAACTCATGGCGATCGGGGGAGGTCCTGGATGACTGGAAAAAGGCTACTGTAGTGCCCATCTTTAAAAAAGGGAAGAAGAAGGATCCGGGGAACTACAGGTCAGTCAGCCTCACCTCACTCCCTGGAAAAATCATGGAACAGGTCCTCAAGGAATCAATTCTGAACCACTTAAAGGTGGGGAAAGTGATCAGGAACAGTCAGCATGGATTCACCAAGGGCAAGTCATGCCTGACTAACCTAATTGCCTTCTATGAGGAGATAACTGGCTCTGTGGATGAGGGGAAAGCAGTGGATGTGTTATCCCTTGACTTTAGTAAAGCTTTTGATACAGTCTCCCACAGTATTCTTGCCAGCAAGTTAAAGAAGTATGGGCTGGATGAATGGACTATAAGGTGGATAGAAACATGGCTAGATCGTAGGGCTCAATGGGTAGTGATCAACGGCTCCATGTCTAGTTGGCAGCCAATTTCAAGTGGAGTGCCCCAAGGGTCGGTCCTGGGGCCGGTTTTGTTCAATATCTTCATTAATGATTAGGAGGATGGCATGGGCTGCACCCTCAGCAAGTTTGCAGATGACACTAAACTGGGAGGAGTGATAGATACGCTGGAGGGTAGTGATAGGATACATAGGGAACTAGACAAATTAGAGGACTGGGCCAAAAGAAACCTGATGAGGTTAAACAAGGACAAATGCAGAGTCCTGCACTTAGGACGGAAGAATCCCATTCACTGCTACAGACTAGGGACCGAATGGCTAGGAAGCAGTTCTGCAGAAAAGGACCAAGAGGTTACAGTAGATGAGAAGCTGGATATGAGTCAACAGTGTGCCCTTGTTGCCAAGAAGGCTAATGGCATTTTGGGCTGTATAATTAGGGGCATTGCCGGCAGATCGAGGGATGTGATCATTCCCCTCTATTAGACATTGGTGAAGCCTCATCTGGAGTACTGTGTCCAGTTTTGGGCCCCACACTACAAGAAGGATGTGGAAAAAGTGGAAAGAGTCCAGCAGAGGGCAACAAAAAATGATTAGGGGGTTGAAGCACATGACTTATGTGGAGAGGCTGAGGGAACTGGGCTTGTTTAGTCTGCAGAAGAGAAGACTGAGGGGGGATTTGATAGCTGCTTTCAACTACTTGACAGGGGGTTCCAAAGAGGATGGATCTAGACTGTTCTCAGTGGTAGAAGATGACAGAACAAGGAGTAATGGTCTCAAGTTGCAGTGGGGGAGGTTTAGGTTGGATATTAGGAAAAACTTTTTCATTCAGAGAGTGGTGAAGAACTGCAATGGGTTACCTAGGGAGGTGGTGGAATCTCCTTCCTTAGAGGTTTTTAAGCTCAGGCTTGACAAAGCCCTGGCTGGGATGATTTAGTTGGGGATTGGTCCTGCTTTGAGCAGTAGATTGGAGTAGATGACCTCCTGAAGTCCCTTCCAACCCTGATATTCTATGATTATATGATTAGATGCTCTAATGGGCTCTTCTGGCCATAATTTCTGAAAAACCTGAGTGTAGCATTGGGAGCAGCGTCTGATGTTTCCCTGTCTAGCCGGCTTGCTGCCTAGAACGAACGCTCCTTGAGTGGGGTGATCCACAGGGAGTAGCTCAAACCTGCAAAGTGCCTGGCCTGGGGCAGGACATTAGCCCAGCAAGGGAGGGGTGTGGCAGTGACATCACAAAGGCCTTTGCAGGACCTCAGCCTATTGGTCCAAGGTGGTGGGGAGGTGGTGACCTCACAGAGAGATGCTGACATCAGCCAGGCAGGACAGGGGTGAGGGGCCAGGGAAACCTCAGAGACCCCTGTGGCTTTGCTCCAGCAAGTCTCCTTCTCCAGGTCTCTCTTTGAGGACTGAAAGAGTATTTGGGTTCACGGACGTGAGCGCCAGGAGGAACCTCTTTCGAGTTTTCTCCTTCCCTTTTAGTGATTTTACTAGAAAACAGCCGTCCCTGTTTAGAAGGTAAGAGCCTCCTCGAGGTTTGAAACCTGTTCAGTCTGATCCATCTGTTGACAGTTGAATTCTAGGCATGGAAAACATGAGCTTAAGGAGGCAGAATTTTATTCTGCACCTGGGATTTTGTCCCTTAGAATCACTGGGGACATTGGGGTTTGTCCTTTTTGTTTTACCTTTTCCTCCATCCCTCCCTCCTTTCTCTTTATCTCTTGCTTCTTTTGTCCTTTCTCCTGTTCCCCTCCCAACACCAGGAGGGGTGTGTGTGTGTGTGTTGCAGGGGAGGGCTCTGCAGCTCCCACTGTGGGAGGTCCACACAAAAATGTGGGGCTGAACTAGTGCTCGGGCAGTGCTCCCCACCAGTGACCTGGGCCATCCTTTGGGCTCTCTGGTGAGAACCCTCAGCCTCCCGTCCTCAGTCTCTACCCTGATTGGCTGAGCAGGGGGTTATTGACAGGGAGGAGACTCAGGTCCTTGTTCTCTTTTAAGACCAAGGAAATAAGTCAGAACCAGTTCTGTGTTTGATGGATTTTGCTGCTTCTCTGCATTAATGGTCTCTGAGCAGTTCATGATTCTCTCTAACATTGCAGTTCTCCTCAAATACTTGCTGAATAATTCCTGTGCACTGTTGTTGGTCTGTAGCTCATGTGAGAGCACTTTATTCAGGTCATTAAATGTCTGAAATTCAAGATCCGATGGTTAGTTTGAAAATCAGGGCTCTTGGGTCCTATTCCCAACTCTGCCACTGACTGGCTGTGTGACCTCAGACAAGTCAATTCTTCTTTCTCACATGTAGCTTCTCCCTCTTTCAAGTAGGGATAATAATGATCCGCTCTTACCTAGCTCAACACACTCACTCTTCCCCAACACACACACAGTCTTCACACTGCAGGTGAAAAGCAGCTGGCAATCTAGTAGGATGCCCCTGGAACAATGGGATCGAGAAACCTGCATCACTGAAAGTGCAGCCATGGAGACACCACACACCAGCCTTGCCTAGCAGGGGCAGGAGGGCGAGAAGGGACATCATCCGAGCTCCCTGCATCCAGGTCACTTTCCTCAGCCGGGCTGCGTCAGGGGAGGGCAGAGAGCAGCAGCTTCTGATGCTCCCCTCACAGCCCAGCCCCGGTGGGGAAAGTGACCAGGACGCAGGGAGCACATAGTGTTGCTCCTCGCTCCCCCCAGCCTCTGTGGGGCCACGGAGGAGCACTGAGGCAGGGGAGAGCAGTGAGCACCTTTGCACGGCCACACGGTGCCCTTTGACCCCCTGGAGCCCTGGGCGGCTGCCGGGGGCCCCACCCCTAAGGCCGACCAGGCTCCCCAGCACGAGCAGCAGAGACACAGAGAAACTGGCCACCCACTGAGCAGAGGTAGCCTGGGCGGCTCGTAATGGAGGCTCGGGGGGGCTCAGCCTCCCCAAATCTTGCATCGCCAAGGGGACAGTGGGGCCCATGACTAGGGGCCCTGGCCAAATTGGGCCCCCCTGGAAAAGTCTCCCCCACGGTGGCCCCAGGACTGGAGGAGCTCCCACTCCCTGCTACGGCCCGGGGGCTGCAGCAGGGCACAGAGCTTCTCTGGTCTCGGGGCCGCAGCGGGGCCGGGGTAAAGGAGTGACCGGGTGGGGCCAGTGGGGGAAGGGGTGGAACAGAGGTGACAGTGGGTGGGGCCGTGGGTGGAAGGTGTGGAAGGGGGCGGAGCCACACACAGAAGTGGGGGGGTCATGGTTCCGGTGCTGGGGCCCCCGCACTTGTTCTCCCTTTCCCTGGGCTTTGGCATCACTAGCCCCTGCTTAGCGAGTAGGGGTCAGTGGTCCCCAAAATGTGGGGCGTGATTCCTAGGGGGACACAGAGGAAGATTGATGGGGGCACCTCAGGGCCTGAGCCAGTCCCCATGGAGGGCAGGGAGGGAGCCCCACTCAGCCCCACTCTGTCCCAGCTCTTCCCCAACCCCATCCTCAGCCTGGGCCCCTAGCTCCCAGCCCGGCGTCGACCCCCTTACCGCTGTCCGCACCCCTCCCCAGCAAGCAACGGCCCCACTCCCAGCCCCGGTTCTCGACCGCGGCTTCCGAGGGGCCACAGCCATGGACACGAGGGCGCAGTGTGAAATGTTTGGGGACCACTGGGTTAGGGTGACGTCCTCAATCACTTCTCTGCCGTCCAATGAAAGCGATTCCTCACCCACCCACCCCTCCCTCAGGACGGCCTAGGTACGTTCTGCTGCCCTTCACTCGGACAGGGAGGAGAATAACATTTCATTGCACTCAATCCTAAAGTGATTTGTAACCCACCATCCCAAACTGGTCATTTTGGGGAAACGGCCCCGTCATGCTGCATAGCTAGGCAGAGTAGGGGTGTCTATGCAAACACGGCCTGTTCCTGAAGTCTTCCCCCAGCTCCTCACTAGATGTGAGGGGGGAGCTCATTCAGCCCCTGCTTATGCTTAGTATTTAAAAACTCCTTAGTATCCCTATCTCTGCTGGCCTTAGATTTCTCCTCCTGTCCACTTCTTGACAGCTCAGATGAGGTGGCCGAGTGGTTAAGGTGATGGACTGCTAATCCATTGTGCTCTGCACGCATGGGTTCGAATCCCATCCTCATCGGCTGCATTTAGTCTTCACTCTCCTTTATAAACAACCATCTCCCCCTTTGGTACAATGACCGATCCAGCAATGTTGCTTCTGTTACCCAAAATTGGGCCAGATAGTAAGCTTAGGGAGGACTAATGACCCCACCCCCCCAGAGTTTGGCAGAAAGCAGCATGTTTATTATACTAACAGCTAAGCTCAAAAGAAGACATGGGCGGGGGGTCACACACTCACGCTCCCAGGACAGGCTCAGCACTGGAGATGTCAGGATTCTGTGCAAAGTAAGTGTCCCACAGCGCCGCGATGGATGGTGCGATGAAGGTAAGTCTTCCTGAGGCACAATGAAATGCAAGATGGTGAACCACTGGCCAGGCAGTCGGGGCGAAGGGCATTCACTGGAGGTACAAGCTTGTGAGTGACTCCTGAGCACAGGGCCCCTTCCACTTTTAAGGACCTGCTTCTCATGGCCTGCGACTGGAGATGACTTGGCTGCATCTGGTGGGTCACACTCCACCTCAGCCAGTGTCCATGCAGGGTCCATGCTCTGGGTGTGTGAGCGCTGCCTAATAAGAGTCCCAGACACCTTGTCTATCTAGGAGCTCTTCTGCTCTTCCAGCTGTTCAACCAGCCCATTTCAGGAGGGCGGGGGGAGGGGGAAAGCCACTTCACAGGCATTCAGAGAGGGAGAGGAGACAAGTGGGGGATGGGGGAATGTAACAGACCTTCTGGGCATACAGGTGATACGCAGCACACAGATCACTGCTGCTCCTACAACAGGGTAAGTTCTCAAGCAGCATGTTTCTTACTTTGCCCATCTGCCAATTTTGATGATTATCGATGGAAATATTTTGCCATTGGGTTGTGTGTTTACACAGAAATTGACATTTTCCCACAAATACGTAATTCTTCCAGTCCTGCCTAGTCTGCAGTTGGTGGGTTTAGAGGGACACAGTCACTCTCCCCACCCCCCATGCCAGGTCTGTGCTATCAACTTCCCATACTGCTGGGATCCTTCCCTGGTCTCCCCTCAGACCTCTGCCCCCCACCCCCACTTCTGGGATCCCCTCCCCACACTGTCCAACTCCCCTGCTGGCAGGATCCCTCCCTGTTCCTTTCATTTCTTGTCTCCACTCTGGGCAAAAGCTCTGCACTGTTCCCACAGCGGAAGTTGAACCCAGGCCCCTGGGTGAAAACCAGGAATCCTGCCCACTAGCCCATATGGGCACCCACGAAAGCTCCTGCTCCAATACCTCTGTTAGTCTATAAGGTGCCACAGGACTCTTTGCTGCTGTTATTACTACAACTCTCTAAGCCAACCCCTCGTGAGCGCAGCAGGGACTAGTGTGACCGGATGTCCCAATTTTGGGGCCTTTTTCTTATATAGGCTCCTATTACCCCCACTCCCTGTCCCGATTGTTCACATTTGCTGTCTGGTCACCCTAGCAGGGGTTGCACACAGGGCTGCATTAACCCTTCAGGTGCTGAGGTTTCCCTCTCTCCATCCCCAGTGCCTGTGATCAGGAAACAGACATCAGGGCTCCCAGGTTCTGCACAGACCATGACTAAGATCGGGACCCCATATTGTGCAAGGTGCTGTACAATCCCTGGCCAACACTAGGACACCCAGGGGGTTCCCCTCAATTTCCCTGAGCCTCTGCTGCCCAACTTCTTCTGACTCCATCTGGATCACCCAGGAGCGGCGACAGGGTTTCTGGCACCCTAGGCAAAATTTGGGGGGCGGCATTTTGTGCGCTACTCATGAAGCGCACAGGAGTTTCCGGTTCCACTCCCGTCGTGCCGCCGAAGAAGGACTCTCTGCCGAAATGCCGCAGGCGACAGCGGCAGTCATTGAGCTGCTTAATTGCCTGCTGCTGTTTTCCACGGCATGTTGGCGGAGGGTCCATCTTTGGCGGCACAACGGGAGCGGAACCGGAAGCTCCTGGGTGCCCCGTGGGGAGCGCACAAAATGCCACCCCCCGAATCCTGGCACCCTAGGTGACCGCCTAGGGTCGCCTAATGGAAGTGTCGGCCCTGGGATCACCCCCCTCCTGCAAAAACCCACCTTTCCAAACAGTCCTTCTTTCCCCACCCCCTAATTCTGCTTTCACACCTTGGACCCATCTCCTCCCTTCATCCCTCCCCCCGCAGGTGAGCAGAGATGGAGGGAACTTCAGCCACTGGAGACAGCCCCAGCGAGCGCTGCAGCCCGCCCGGGGGGTGTTTGCAGACACAGGAAGGGAGCAGCTGGGAGCAGAGGGTGCTGGGAAGAAGGAGGCAGGAGAACAAATCCCAGAGACCTAACATGGGGCAGCTCCTGGTGGCAGGGCTCTGGCACAGCCCGGGGGTGGGGCAGCTCCTGGGGGCGGGGCTCTGGCACAGATGGTGGCGGGGCAGCTCCTGGAGCTCTGGCATAGCCCGGGGAGGGGGGGCTACACCTGGGGGCGGGGCTCTGGCACAGCCTTGGGGCGGGGCTCTGGCACAGCCCGGGGGCGGGGTAGCTCCTGGGGGCAAGGCTCTGGCACACACTGGGGATGGGGCAGCTCCTGCGGGTGGGGCTCTGGCACAGAGTGGGGGCGGGGTGACTCCTGGGAGTGGGGCAGCTCCTGGGGGCAGGGCTCTGGCACAGGCCGGGGGCGGGGCAGCTCCTGGGGGCGGGGCTCTGGCACAGATGGGGGCAGGGCAGCTCCTGGGGGCGGGGCTCTGGCATAGCCCGGGGGGGCTGCACCTGGGGGCGGGGCTCTTGCACACTCCGGGGGCGGGGCAGCTCCTGGGGGCGGGGTTCTGGCAAAGCCCGGGGGCGGGGCAGCTCCTGGGGGCGGGACTCTGGCACAGCCCGGGGGGCGTGGCAGCTCCTGGGGGCGGGGCTCTGGCACAGCCCGGGGGCGGGGCAGCTCCTGGGGGCGGGGCTCTGGCACAGCCCGGGGGCGGGGCTGCTCCTGGGGGCGGGGCTCTGGCACATTGTGACGCAGGAGCCCGGGCTCAGCAGCTGCTCCCTGGTGGCCACGTGCTGCCAGCAGCGCTGGAGCCGCCCGGGCCGGAGCGGAGCCGCTGTTCTCAGCTGCAGCAGGAGCTGCCCCCGGCCCCGCTGGGCTCCAGGTGGGGACAGAGCCTGGTGCCCGGGGTTCCCCTGGGTGCGGCTGGCGGGGCGGGGGGGAGAGGCCGGAGCTGCAGGCGGGGAAGGGCGGGGGAGCAGGCGGGGGGTTGATCGGTCTCTGGGCACCAGGGGAGCCCCGGGGCAGAGTGTGTGTGTGAGTGTCCCGGGCCCAGGCGTGCGCAGGGGGGGAGCCCCGGCACCCCAATGCCCTGAGCCCCGGCTGGGGAGGCTGCTCCCCCCCTCCCGTGGGGGATCCGGAGGGGGAGAGGAGGCTGCGGCGGCTGCAGGCGGGTGCTCGGCCCCCCCCGGGAATGACCCGCTGCCGGCAGCTTGTGGCGCCTCTTCCGCGGAGCTTTTCCCCGGGGGCGGCCTGGGGGGCTGAGTGAGCCCCCCCCAAACAGCCCCAGGGGTCGGTGGGGGTCGGGGCCAGCAGCGGCGGGTACCCCGGGGAGCCCAGCTGGGCTGGGGCAGGGGGAGGTTGGGGGGCGGAGCAGCTCCAGATACCGGCAGAGGTGGGGGGGAGAGGAGCCGAGCTGGGTTGGGAGGTTGGGGGGGGGGGGAAGGCCAGACCCCAGCAGGAGCCCCACTGGGGGCGGGGGGGGAAGGGGAGAGGAGCCACCCCGGGGCGGGGAGGAGGACCCCGGGCCCTGGCAGAAGATGTGGGGCTGAAGTCCCCGGCTCCCCCAAGCCACCTTAGTGGCAGAAGTGCCCCGGGCCCTGGCAGAAGATGTGGGGCTGAAGTCCCCGGCTCCCCCAAGCCACCTTAGTGGCAGAAGTTGCAGGGCTGAAGCCCTGACCGCCCCCCCCCTGTGTGGAGCTGGCCTGAGCCCCTCTCGCTCCCATCCCCCCTGTGGAGCTGGCTCCCACTCTCCGGCTGTGGAGAAATTCATCCCAAATCTCCCCATGTTGGTATCTCCATTCTCCCCCCCCCCCCATCACCCAGCCATGGATGGATTTAGCCCAGGAGGCAGGGTCAGTGTTGGCCCCGTTGGGCAGGTGGGATCTAGGGCACAGCGAGGTGAAGTGACTTTCCCAAGGCTAAGCAGGGAGTCTGTGGCAGAGCAGAGACTCAAACCCAGAATGTCTGAGCCTGAGTCCTGTGCCTTAACCACTAGGCAACCTTCCCCCGAAGGAGAGGGAACCTCCTCCGCCACTTTGAGTGTGTGGGTGGGAGCAGGCACTAGACAGAGCTGCCAGGAGGTGGGGAGGGGGGTTGGATAGTTGGGGGGGTGATTAGGGGTGGGGGGGTCTCTGGAGGGGGTGGTCAGGGGACAAGGAGCAGGAGGGTTGGATGGGTTGAGGGTTCGGGGGGTGCCTGTCGGGCAGTGGAGCGGGGTCGGGGCAGGCAGGGAGCAGAGGGAGTTGGATGGGTCGGGAGTTCTGGGGGGTCCTGTCAGGTGGTGGGGAGTGGTTGGATGGGGCGTGGGAATCCCGGGGGTCTGTCTGGGGGCAGGGGTGTGGATAAGGGTCAGGGGGACAGGTAGGGGGTAGGGTCCTAGGGAGGCAGTTACAGTGTGGGGGGGTTCCAGGAGGGGGCAGTCAGGGGACAAGGAGCAGGGGGGGTTGGGGGTTCTGAGGGGGGCAGCCAGGGGGCAGGAAGGGGGAGGCAGTGGATGGGGTGGGGCTAGGGCGGGGCTCCCTGGGTGCACACCCTAATGAAATGTGCTGCACACGCCTATGGTCACGGGGGTGAGCTACTTGCATCCTTTTCCTGTTTGTGCCATTTCTTTCCGTCTCAAAACCTAACAACAATTCTCTCTAGTTCTTCCCCTTCTCTCTCCCCTCCCCACATGTGGCTAGAAAATCCAAGGAGAGTCCCTCGTTTTCCCTAAAATTATTGACTCTCTAGTCTCTCATTTTCCCTATTTTCTCCATAATTCTTAAATTCTCCTCAGCTTTGGGATGTGAACCCAGCCCGTTTATCTGCAGCAATTTGTCCTTGGGTAGGTGGAATTTGCTGTCCTGTGTCACTCCCCCACCGTGGGTGGGGGTTAGTGGGTGCTGGCTGGGGGAGCCCGCAGACACGGCTGCCTCTGGGGGGGAGATGGGGGGGCCGATCTCTGCCAGCGACAGGACATGGCTGCACAGGAGGGGAAGGGAGGAGCCAGTGTCCCTATGGAGCCTGCCCAGCCCCTTTGGTTCTGCTCCTTTCCAGCATTTTGTTCAGAGACTTTATTACTGGGGAGGCTGAAAAATCTCCATGTGGGCTTAGCCTGGCAGGAGGGGCCAGGTCTCCCCTGCAATAAAGAGCTGGAGCATGTTCCCAGCATGGCAGAGCCTAGGCTGTGTCTCTGCAGGGAAAGATCCTGGGGGAATCGTGATGTGACATGAACTAAAGCCTGTTATGAAACCTCTGCAACTGCCCTTCTTGCCCTGCCAGGCTGCAGGATGTCGTCCATGTTTCGCTCCAGCTCGTCCCATCCTCCCATGGGACAGGGAAGGGAAATGGCTGCAGTGGAGCCAGCTCAGGTAGGGGTTGCTGGTGGGTTCCTGCTGGAGGGAGAGGGACAGCAAACGCACCGGAGGAGGGAGGTTTGGACAGTCTGGTTTGGAGGTTGGAGTTTGCCAAAAAATTCCCACGCTGGAGAATGGGAGGAGGCCAGGGTGTAGCAAACCTGTTGGGACTTGTTCAATATGCGGCTTCCATTCTAGGAACAGACCCATGAAGTTAGAAGGTGGAAATGCTCTAATTTGTGGAACAGGAAACAACCCCCCTAGGTGGGGCTAGGAAAATGGACCAGACTCCCAGGGCTGGAGCCTGACCTGATTAACCAGCGGCTGCTGTGAGATGTGAGGGGGCACCCGCCAGGGAGGCTTGGGGGGGGGGGTTCTTAACCTTTTTCTTTCTAAGGCCCCCGACGTGCTATAAAAACTCCACTGCCCTGCATGTGCCTGGTTCTCTGCATATAAAAGCCAGGGCTGGCGTTAGGGGGCGGCAACCAGGGCAGTTGCCTGGGGCCCCATGTGACCGGCCCCCCCGCAAAGCTAATTGCTCAAGCTTTGGCTTCAGCCCCTGGTGGCAGGGCTCATGGCCCCAGGCAGGGAGGTTTGGGCTTTCTGCCCTGGGCCCAAGCGAGTCTGACACGGGCCCTGCTTGGAGGCCCCCCTGAAACCTGCTCGCAGCCCCCCAGAGGTCCAGGGACCCCTAGCTGAGAACCACGGCCTTAGGGGATGTGCCCCTCCCCCACACCCAGCTCCAGGGCTGGCCTTAGAGAAAATGGTGCCCTGGGTGAACTTGTATTTTGGTGGCCACCCATCCTCCCTGGCCCTCACGGGCTCCCCACCATCATGTCCAGACCCTGGTGCCTCCCTCTAGTGCTTAATTTGTATTGAAAGAGGCACCAGAGCTCAGCCCTGGCACAAATTCAGCACTGGCAGGGCGGCCTCACAGCAGCGGCTGCTGGCTGAGCGCCCAGCTCTGAAGGCCATGCCACCGCCAGCAGCAGCGCAGAAGTGAGGGTGGCCTGGTGTGTGGTGTATTGTGCAGCCTTTTATTTTATGTAAAGTGCAGTTTGTAATGTGGCATTACACCCCCGCGGGGTCGGCTCTGGTGGCGACAGTTTGAAGCTTAACAGAGTGAAAGTCGCCTCTGTTACTTGCTTCAAATGTACAGTCTCTAGGAACACACAAAGACCAAGGGTAGTGACCACACAGACACTCACAAGCACAAGGTCTAGTCGGTTTTACAAGTTTTATTAAAGTTACAGTTAACGTTATGACGACCCAAGCGCACAGAAATTCTATAAAGACCTGTGCAAAAGTTACAACTCTAGTTCTACTCACATCCTGAACAATAGTATTAGGGGCTGATGAGTCTCTCATGGACTGATCATCAGTAGAGGGGTGGTTCCAGTGATGAGCTGCCAAAATCTTAACAACCGGTTCCCTCCTCACCCCACAAGTGGGTCGTGGCCTGCCCCTGCCCCCGGGACTCTTGCCCCATTCAACTCCCTGCATTCCTTGATGCCGCCCCCACCAAGAGCCCTGCCCCATCCATCCCCCTTCCCTGTTCCCTGACTGCCCCCTACTGCCCCATCCAACCCCTCCTCTCATTCCTGACTGCTCCCCCAGGGCCCTGCCCCATCCAGCCACCCCTTCTCTCTCTTCCCTGACTGCCCCTGGAACGTCTGCCCCTGACTGCCTCCCACCGCCCCATCCAACCCCCACTCCTTGACTGCTCCCCTGGGACCCCTGCCCCAATTCAACTCCCCTGTTCCCCACCCTCTGACTGCCCCGACCCCTCCTGCCTGGAGGTGGCTGGCGGTGCTACAGCTGCGCCGCTTGGCTGGAGCTGGGTCACGTCACTGCCGCGCGGTGCCTAGAGCACTGGGTCAAGCAAAGCTCACGGTCCTCCACCTCCCCGCTTCCTGCGAATCAGCTGTTCGCGCGGGAAGCCTGGGAGCGTGGAGAAGCAAGAGGTGGCTTCACACTCAGGCCAGCGGAGGCGGAACGGAGGCTTCCCGCACGATTCACGGGAAGTGGGGGGAGAGGGAGAAGCAGGGCAGAGCTTTCAGGGGAGGAGGCGGAGCGGAGCTGCATCTTGCTGGAGCCCCAGATACCCTGCAGCCCTGTGTCCGCTCCTGGTTCACCAGGGGCCATTTCAGATTTTGGGGCGGGGGCAACTTTAACTGTGATCCCAGGGGCTACTGATGCCCTGAAAACTGTAGGTTTTTTTGCAGAAAATAACTTAGAAATTCGCTGACGAGCTCTGTATCTAATTGTTATATAAAGAAAGATAAATATATACTGACTCCAATTACAGCCACGTTTTCAATTTAAAATGTAAATTTAGAACAATCTGGAGATAATACAGCAAGATATTCCCTATCCCAAGCCTTGAGGTATCAGTTCTGGAGCTTTGATGCAGGTATCAGAAACACAAGTTTGATACTTTTTAGCCTATCTTTAGCAGAGATAAACAGAGAAAGTAAGCAGATTTTATTTATTTTTAAGAAAAACGCTCTGTGTTAGTGCCATTATCTCCTCTATTTTAGTAGATTGTTTTTCACTCCACTGAAAACATATTTACTTAATTTTACACAGGTGATTAAGGTTTTTTCTCTTTTATTAAGAACGGGAATTTATTTTTCTAGTTATTTTGGCATTTATGTTTACTGATCACGATCATGTATGTGACTCACTAACATTTGACTCCATCATTGCTATTAGTATCATACTTGGAGCTGCGTTTATTTTCATAGAAATTTTAAGTTACTTTCCAGATATAACTGTACCATGAAGTTTGGTGGAGACAGGGCCCTGCACCTCCCCCACTTCCTGCCATTCACTGTGACTCTCAGCCAGCCAGTAAAACAGAAGGTTTATTAGTCGACAGGAGCACAGTCCCAAACAGAGCTCATAGGTACAGACAACAGGACCCCTTGGTCAGGTCCATCTTGGGGGGTGTAGGGAGCCAGACCCGGTTCTGGCCTCCCTCCATTTCCCCAGCCAGCTCCAAACTGAACCCCGCCCCCTCCAGCCGTCTCCTCCAGCCACACACCCCCCGGCTCCTCCTCCAGCCTTTGTCCAGTTTCCTCAGGTAGAAGGTGTCACCTGGGCCCATCCCCCTCCTGGGCTCAGGTTAAATGCTCAGCTATCGACTCTCAAGTGAAGTCACACCCTGATATCCCATCCCCAATGCAGACAGTCCCAGTAAAACTCCCCCGCAACATCCCCAGCTCAATCCTCCCCACTCCCTGCTTCGTCACAGACTAAAACTACAATCTGAAGATAAATGATCTTCATCTACACAGTGTCTGAAGTTTTGAGTTTAGCTATATTTTTTTAAATGAGCCCTGCTAAGGTAAGTACAAGCAAAATGTACAGTCTGTTATTTGTCAGTACCATTTAAATAACGAATGCCAAAGCAAAATGTGGTAATAACAGTAATAATGATAATTACTCCAGCCAGGCCAGGTGAGGCATTTTAGAACTCGTTACTCAGAGAACTGAATTTAAGCATAAGACAGAAATAAAATGATGAAATGCACAGACCAGTTAAAGCTAAACTACCAGCACTGTCATCCTGACCAAATGTGAGAGAATAAAATTACAGAGACTATATGTACTTTGCGCATTTTGACAGGAAGTAAAAGGAAGTAACAACAGTAACTGACGTGTCTGTGGTGGGGTGTGGGGGGGGGGCGGAGGGTGAGACCCAGCCCGCTGTCACGTCCAGCCCAGCGGCACTCACTAGTCCGAAGGCTCGTTCACACGGCAGCAGGGGCCAGCAGCCCCCACTCCTGACCCAGAGGCAGCAGCACAGAATCTTGTCCCCCCACCTCAGCTCAGCAGAGACTGGGCACAGAGGCAGGAGGGTGGGGCCACCCCGCCCCCCCCCCCCCCGCACAGCACAGGAGGCTCCTGGGAGCAGCTTGGCCGGGGGCAGCTCCAAGTGTGGGGGGGGCAGGGCTGCAGGAAGAGCTGCAGGGGCAGACAGCTGAAGAGAAGTGGGGGGAGGAGAGACAGGACACCCCTGCTGGAGGAACCCCCTCAGCAAGGCCCCCCTGGACCGTCATGTCGTCTGCCCCCCACTGAGTCTGGCCCCGTCCAGCTCTTCACAATGAGAACAGCGCTGGGCTCCCTGCCAGCGAGCTCTCCCTGCACCTGCCAGGGCCTCCATCTCCTGTGTCCGTCTGTGGCTAGTAGGGGGGTGATGGATCTGCTGGGAGAGACAAGGGGCTCTCGCTTCGTCCCCTCCCCCTGGCGTTTCCTGGATGCTCTGAGCGGGGTGGGGCTGGGACTCTGCCTGTGAGCCACCCAGAGCTCCCATTTGATTGGCTCCTCTCCCCCATGAGTGTGGGGCTGTGAGTGGGGCAGCAGGTCATGAGTGTTGGACTCTCGCTCTTTCAGGGGCCGGTGACCTTCGAGGAGGTGGCTGTGTATTTCACCAGGGAAGAGGGGGCTCTGCTGGACCCCACTCAGAGAACCCTCTACTGGGATGTCATGCAGGAGAACTATGAGACTGTGACCTCGCTGGGTAAGGAGTCCTGTCCCCTGGGTTATTAGAAGCTGTGGGGTCTCTGAAGAACCTGAGTAGTAATAACTTTATGCCTTTATTCATCATACAAGTTTTGACAAGTTTTCTTCCCTGCCTTTTTTTGCCTCATCTCCCACGCACTGGGATAATTTTTAGACATTTGCCTTTTTGTTGCTGTCAGTAATTTTAAAATTGCATTTAATGGATCCTTATAGGATACATTCATAACTACATTAATCACTGTAGCTTTCATGCCTTTTCCTCATTTTAGGAGGAAAATACGTCGCCTGTAGAATTCTAAATTGAGTAAATAGGTGTGTGACTCATGCCTGGCTTGTGTGACAGTCAGACGAGCTCCTCTTTTGATAGGAGAGCGTATAATGTTGCCATTCAGGACCCCACGGGTGAAGGGAGAACAGAGCTGTGGGAGGGGAGGAGAGGAGAAGGGGGGAGTAGATAATTCTGGGGTGCCAGGACGTGGGGAGGGTGTGTGCAGGGTTAGAGCTAAGAAGCAGCAGGGAGGGAGGAGGTTGAGAGACGAGGAGGGAACACAAGAAGCTCCCAAGGTGCCGGGAGGTGGTGCCGGCTGAGAGTAATGGGAAGAAGGGGAGGGGAGTGTGGGGGAAGGGCACCCAGGAAGTGGGCTGGGTGGGTCAGTGGGAGGGAGGAGAGGTTTGGGGATCCAGAACTCTGGGGGATCCCAGACCTTTAGACCCAAATCCCTGCCCAAGCTTTAGAGCCTATACTCCAGTTTTTTTTCTGTTCAGTTTCACTTCATTATACATTTCCTCCCCCAAATATTATTATTATAACTCTTGACCTCCCTCTCCCACTCATTACCCCCCTCCCCATCTCTAGGCACAGCAACCCCGGCCACCGACCCTGAGTCCTTGCTGCATCCTCCCTCCCAGAGCAGGGCCCCTACCCAGGCACAAATGGGCACTTTGTTGATGATGTCACAGGGTGGTGGTGTAGCCTGTGCAATTTTTACACCTATAAGATGACGTATTGGGGCACAACTTGCCCTTGTACATGGCTACTCACAGTTAATGGAGGAGATGAAATTTGGTGAAACACAGACACTTGATTGAATGGAGACAGTTATAACTGAAATCATAGGCAAGGATCAATACACGTAACGATTAGATGAAGATAAATAGAGTAAAGAGGGTCTTGCACTGTGCATACTTACAAGTTATGGACATGGTTGGAAACAAAGATCGAGGGGCAAGGGAGGCCATCAGAAGGGAGGCCCTGCTTCAGTTTACACTGTCTTGGGGACCCGACAAAATGAAAATTTGGAAACCAGGAGAGGTATTTATCCATTTCCTTATGGTAATAGGATGGCGATATACCACATCTGCTCCTTTACTCTGATTACAAGAATGTCAATAGCTGCCCCAACCCATACGTGGCCTTTGGGAAGTCCATAATTAAGCATCAAGCCTTTACCTCACTTATTAATTAACAATTCCAATCTATGAATGTGGTGCAACCTAATTGCTAAAGCCCATCCCAAACTTCCTTCTTTTCGGAAGAATTAGAGGCTGTTGCTCCTGAATTTTAGTGCTTAATTCCCCAGCCTTCTCCACACACTGAGGGAGTTTAATTCTCCCTCCCATTACACCTGAGTCACTAGATTTCCTAATTGCAAAAGCACATTTTGGGGAATGTCACAGTTCAGGGGTAGCTAAGCCTTTGACCTGCCTCTATGGTCTGCTCAAGGAATGGTCCCTCAGGTATCAGGCCTCTAGCCAGCCCCTCTCTATGGGTAGGGACACACATGCCTCTCCCTTTTTGACCAGGGTGTGAGTATTGCAGCTTGTCCTCCACTGTGTTCACTGGACTAACGTCCAGTTCCTGTGCTTTGCTTTCTCTCCAGGGGCTGTGAGCTGTGTGTGTGAGAGAGAGGTGGGAATTTTGGTGATACTTGTATGATGCCAATACACACCTCAGTTTCCCTCTGTGATTGGTATTGCTATAATTATAAAGAGGAGGAGACATGAGGTGTTTTGTCACATAGTTGTCATGGGGTGATACGAATGGGTCATTAAGGACTGGCTGGGGCCAACCTAGATCAATGGGATACCCGACAGAGACAAGGGAATAATTGTCACCTGTACATGGGAGGATCTCAGCTTGGCTGAGTGAAGCACACATGGACTCATTATGTTTTTGGGAGCAGGAAGAACTGGGCTCACAGATGCAGGGAGCTCTACCAGAGCAAAGACAAATGAACAGGCACAGTGAAAGGAAACCAAGCTGTTTTCTACAGCAGCCTGGCTCAAGGGCATTCGCCAGTATGGACTATATTGTCTTCTTCGCTTCTCTGTCCTAATCTAAGGACTTTCCAGTGCTGTGTTTCAGTTGACTAATGAACCCTGCTATGTTTTAACAGTCTGCCCAGTGTCACAGCAAAAACTTTCTCTGTGCATTGACTGAGGAACAGTCTCTGAACAGAAGTGTCGTTCAGCTGGACCTGCTGGCAGAGCTCACAGGTTGAAGTAGGAGTGTTGAAGCCAGAGGCTCAGTCTCAGGTGTTGAAGCTAAGTGGCCTGGCCTTGTGGAAGAGTGGGAGCCCTTGGGGGTCTAGTGCACTCAAGGGGCATTTCCCAAGGACTGTTTAAAAGCCAGGGCATTGCACAGATCCTATGGATCCATGACAGTGCCAGAGGTTCAGCCTTCTGGGGAAAAGATACAAAACAAGAAAAGGATCTAAATGCGTGTTTACCATCACCCCCTCACCAGTCCTCGTGGGAATCCCTGATCCGTTCCAAAGTGTATTAAAACCTTCCTCTGAGACTCACCTCTTGGTTATCAGGTCATGTCAGTTTTGTTACAGGGCTTTCCCTTCACCCTCCCACTTCCCTGGTTCTTCTCACGCAAACTGCAAGCAGCAAATGACCAGAAGTCCGAAGCGCAGACAATGCCATGTTTATTGGGGTTAGTTTCCAAGCAACCATATTCCGAAGCCTTTCACACCAGTTGGGCGTATCTCTATATGCTGAGAGAGACAGTTCCCCAGTGTTCCCTTCCGAGCTCTGACGCCGCAGAGTGTTTACCCCGTGCCCCCTGTGACGTTGCACTCCATATGATTTTATGAAAATATATGTGTGAATGTAATATAACTGGAATGTTTCATGCAAAAGGTCTCTTAGTAAGGTATGATTACAAAGCTTATAATCTACTGAGTGTGTTCATCCTAGCTGTATGAATGTATCATTCTTATAGCTGAAACTAGGACTATAAAATGTAACTCTGAACTCCTGTTGTAGTTATGCAAAGTGTGGGCCATTAATGTTAGTTTAGAATCTTGATGGCTCCCATCAACTCGGACATTTACTCTGTTTGCTTCAAGCCTGCCTGTGAGTCAGGCCGGGAAGAAGGGGTCTCTCAGGACATGTGATCATGTCGCCTGGTACTGGAATCCATCTTAAACCTGGGGCTTTTCCATTTAGAAGGAGAGGGGACCAAAGGGAAAAAAGATTCACGCCTTGTGCCAAAGGTATATAAAGGGGTGGAACAGAACAAAGGGGGCTGCAATCAGGAGAAAGCCGCTAGCTACCACCTGATCTGGAACAAGGACTGTACCGGGGAAAGGATTGGGCCCAGACTAGAAAGGAGTCTAGTCTGTGAAAGAAGCTTATTGGAACATCTCTGAGGGTGAGATTATCATCTGTATTCAGTTGCCGACTGTATTAGGTTTAGCTTTGTGTGTTTTTGCTTTATTTTCCTTGGTAATTTACTTTGTTCTGGTTCCAAGTAATAACAGACACTTGAATTCTACTTTTTATATTTAATAAAATCGCTTTTGCTTATTAATGAACCCAGAGCAAGTAATTGGTACTTGGGGGAGCAAACAGCTGTGCATATCTCTCTGTCAGTGTTACAGAGGGTGGATACTTTATGAATTTACCCTGTATAAGCTTTATACAGAGTAAAACGGATTTGTTTGGGGTTTGGATCCCACTGAGAACTGGGTATCTGGGTGCTGGAGATAGGAGCACCTCTTAAAGTGTTTTCAGATAAGTCTTCAGCTTCTGGGGGCCGTGGTTCAGACCTGGGTCTGTGTTGCAGCAGGCTGGCATGTCTGGCTCAACAAGACAGTACTGAAGTCCCAAGCTGGCAGGGAAAATGGACTGAGAGGTCATCTCAGCACATCAAGTGGCAGTTCCAAGGGGTTTCTGTGACCCAACCCGTCACATCCCCCTTCCCAGCTCTGACACCACAGACCATTTACCTTGTGTCTCCCTGACCATCTGTGACGCCAAAGAGCATTTACCCCGTGTGCCCCTTCCCAGCTCTGACACCGCAGAACCTTGCCTGTGTCCCTGTTCCTGTTCCCTCCACTTAGCAAACATGATTCCAATTTCCCTTCCCCCTCCTGTTTGACCCCAGTTTATATAGTAATATTCTCAGCTACACCTAGCACAATTAATTGTACAGAAGAGAGAAACAATTAGAAAACCAGACACATAAACAACAGGAAAGTGGGGGCCATAAAGCTAGAACAATACAGAAATGAGGGTTTCACAGCGGGAGCCATTGATAAGTGATTTCTTGCCAGACCGGATGCTGTCAAACTAGGTTTTCTTTAACCATCTTAAGATCTGTATCTTTATCTGGTGGTGATGGGCGCTATCAGGACAGGATCATCTTCCTAACAGCCCAGTAGCACCTTATTTCAGTGTGACTGGTTTGGGATGTGAGGATGTGACCCTTCGCTTCCCAGCTTATGGCTGCCCCTGCTGCTTAGCCAAAGGGTCCCCAACGCGGTGTTTGTGGGTGCCATGGCGCCCGCCAGGGCATCTATGTGTGCCCGCGTAGTGGCCGATGGGCAAGCATCTGCCGAAATGCCACTGAGAAACAGCGTCATCAAGAGGCGTCACTGCCAAAATGCCACTGATTTTCGGCTTTATTTCAGCGGTGATGCCTCTTGATGCTGCTGCTTCTCGGCGGCATTTCACCGGATGCTTGTCCACTGGCCACGGTCCTTGGTGGTTCATCATCCGGTGCCTGCCAGACGAAAAAGCTTGGGGACCACTGCCTTAGCCTAAGAACAAGTCCTCAGACTAGCCTAGTGAGAGAAGGCCCAGACACAGGTGGACTGAGATTTTGATTCTTTGTTTTCATACTCCTGTAACTAGCGAATTGATAAAAAATACTTGTAAGTTCTTAAAGCATTGGCTTTACAGGCAGGCCTGAATATCTCTATTCTAACAGTGGGTTCTATCCCTTCCCCCCTTCTGTGTCTGTCTTGTCTATTTAGACTGTAAATTCTTCAGGGCATGGCCCAGCTACTATTCTCTGTTTGTACTTTGCCTGGCACAATGGGGACCCACTGTTAGTTGGCCCTTAGGCACTAAGGTAATGAAGATGATTTTATAATAATAACTTTCCTGTCACTTTGAGCCAAGGAAGCTGGCCTTGGGATGTTACTGCTTAAAAATGTGCTGGGCTTAAAACGATGGAATATTTTCTGTGACAAGTATCCCACAAATTCTACTGACCTCCCTTCTTTTCTTTGCCCTGAATAGAGTTTCCAGTTTCCAAACCTAATGTCATTTTGCAGCTGGAACGAGGGGAAGAGCCGTGGGTCCCAGATCTCCAAGTCTCTGAGACAGAAGTGCTCCCGAGAGCTGCCTGCACATGTGAGTAAGTGGTTAAACCAACTCAAGAACTGTCTGTGAATACAGGAAATATTTGGGATGCCCTACAAAGACTTTGTGAGCTCTCCCAAGTTCAGGATTGTTCCCTGCAAAAATGGAATCATTATATAGATGTCACTCGGGCTTCCCACGTATCCTGACTAACAACTGGCAGCAGGTCCCTCCCCAATCTCGCTTTCTCCTTAGAGTTCTGGTGAGATGCAGACCAAAACTGATCCGTTCCTTTCTCCTCTGGGGAGGGGCTTTGGGAAAATCAGCTCCAGATAGGTTTGATCTCTCCCACACACATTTTGGTTTGTTCATCCTTTTCCATTCCTCTCTCTGAGATTTCCTTTCTCTCAGGTGCAGGGAGTGACCTATGTCTCATTCTCTCTGTCTCCATCAGGTGTTGGGATGGTGAGTGATAATGAGGAGGAGAAACCCCATCAGGAAGATGCTGAGCAAGTAGAACCACATGGGACATTATCAGGAAGATCCAAAGGGAATGTTTCCGGGATTTGTGCACTCCCAGAAAAAGCAAAAGCCTGTGAGACTCAGCAGAGGCCAGAGGAAAACTTCAGTAGCTTCTCAGACCTTATTACAAGTGAGAGAATCAACTTGGAAGACACACGCTACACATGCCATGAGTGCGGGAAACGGTTCAATTGGAGCTCACACCTTATCACACATCGTAGAATCCACACTGGGGAGATGCCCTACACGTGCTCTGAGTGTGGGAAAAACTTCAATCAGAGCTCAAACCTTATCAGACATCAGAGAATCCACATAGGTGAGACACCTTATGGATGCTCTGAGTCAGGCCTGCACAACTTGTAAAGCAGCGACGGCCATATTACTCCAAAGAAAACAGCTGAGGGCCAAAACCCCCCAGCCCTGCAGAAACAACCCCACCCCCAGTGCCACCTGGCCCCGTGGAAACAACCCCTCCTTCCCCAGTGCTGAAACAGCTGTGGGCCAAAAAGGAAGGGGGGGATACTTTAAAAAATTTTCAATTAAACAATTTTTTTATGAATCATGGAAAAATGAAAAACATCTTTTCCATTGAAAGAAAACATTTGTACTTTTCATAATTACCTTGCAAATTGAATGAGAGATATTACATCTCTTTTCGGCAACAAGCTTGTCGTATTCAGGGGTAATATTTGACATGGATATTTTCATGTTTTCCAAATGGTCGTCAGTCAGAGAAGAACTTTGTTTTTATTCATGTTGGAAAATGTTCACGTATGTGCATGCTTCCAAAAATGCTGAACGTTTTCAGTGCAACTTCAATAAGATTCTTATATTTTTCATTGTCCAGACTTTTGTAGAAGTCCCGCAGGCTGCTTTCTCTGTGCTTATTTCGGTAAACTGCCCAACATTGAAGTTCACTAACCTCCAACTGCAAATCTAGTGGCACTTCCTCTGGATCCACAGAAAAAGGATCTTCAATCCCCTTCAATTGGACGTCTTCTTCTTTGGATAAAGTAAGTCTTCTGTCAAATTCTTTAATCAAAAGATGAATGTGCTTTGCATATTTTTCTCCTAATTTGGCATGGTTGTGCTGATGGATACACTGTGCACAAGTGACACATTTCACCTTTTGACAGCTGACTTCTGAAAAGTTTCAATTTCATTTTGAAAGCTTTCACTGCTGCACACAGTTGAAATAGAAGTTGATTTTTCCCCTGAAGTTGTATGCTGAGATCATTCAGGTGGCTGTAATAGCACAAAAGAAAAAGAGATCTTGAATCCAGGACTCATTCTCAAGCTCTGGGAGTTTTATTGGCCCACTTTCTAGGAATTTTGCTACCTCCTCTTTCAAAGCAACGAAACACTGGAGCACTCTTCCTCGACTCAGCCACCTCACTTCTGTATGGTAGATCAAGTCGCTGCACTCAGTGGCTACCCCTTCAAGAAAGGCTCGAAATGTCCTATGTTTTAGTCCTCTAGAACAGATGTCGTTTACAATGGAAACTACCACTGACATTACAGGCTCAAATTTTAACACTTTGCCACACAAAACCTGCTGGTGTAAATGCAGTGATGTTTGGTTATTTGTCTCCCGATAAATTCTTCAAGAAGACTAACTGCTCCAACATTTTTTCTGCACATTGCTGGAGCACCATTAGTACAAATGGCCACCAAGCTTGTGAAATCTAATCCCGACTTATCATTCATGCACTTTATCATTTCCCTGGAGATTTCTTTTCCGGTTATGCGACCTGTCATGAAGCACATGCCAGCAGGTTCTTCTGTAATTTCAAAGTTTTTATCCGTACCTCTAATAAAAATAAGAAGTTGGGCGGTGTCTTTTAAATCGGTGCTTTCATCCATAGCTAGGGAGTAAAAGTAGAATTCACTGACTCTCTGCTTTAACTGATCACTTAGATTGGTAGAAATGTCAGCTATTCTTCTCTGTACAGTCATGCGTGATAGACTGACATTCTCAAATATTCCCCACTTTTCTGGACATAACTCAGATACAGCAATCAAGATACACTTTTTTAAAAACTCGCCTTCTGTGAAGCATTTCCCAGCAGCAGCAATTTCCTTAGAAATTTGAAAGCTTCCTTTAGTAATTGTATCATTCTCAGTATGTAAGTATTTATTCATCCATTCAGTGTTGAACATGCTGAGCTCTGATTCTCTTTTTCTTTTCATTCATGGTAGCCCTTACAAAGCTCAAGATTTTGTTGAATAAATTCACACACAAGGGAAACACAGTCACACACAAAGAGAAGAGATCTCTCACGGTGCATGGCACACTAGCAAGGCACTGATGGTATCTGAAAGCCTGTAGAGGGGGAAAGAAACGACGCACATAGGGTGACCATTTCACAGCAGTAAAATAGGACCCGCCCCCTCCCTGCTCTGCCCCACCATCACACCCCTCTTCACCCCCTAGCCCCCCGCTGGCTTGCTGCGTCCTCTGTCAGTCCCCCACCCACCACTCGCCTCTTTTCACCTCCTCCCTCCCCTGCCAGAAACCCCCATCCCTGCTCCTAGAATCTCTGCTAGCTCACTGCTCACCTCTGTGCCCACCCGCCCCGAAGTATAAACCCTCATTCGAAGACCCAGGGGTCACTATATTACTGCACATAGCAGTCAATCAATGCAGTTTTAGATAAATCTCTGCATTATGCATTTTTGTATAACTTGTATATGACTTTGTATTGAACCTTGGTAATATGTTATAGCGAGCCCCTAAGGTAAAAGAAAAATGTCTTCTTGCTAGAAGTAGAATAAGATCTTCCCCCCACTTTGTAATCAATTGCCCTGTTGAATGAATGAGGTGTGAATGAGGAAGGCAGCACCTCCAGACAGCTGCAACCCTTGGAGAGGGGCTGGGAGCCAGACCAAAGATTCATATTACAACTAAGGCACAAATAGTCAACAACGAGGATGATTCACCACAGGAACAAGTTACCAAGGAAAGTGGTGGATTCTCCATCTCTTGATGTTATTCAGTGAAGACTAGATGCCTTTCTGGAATGTATTTGCCCCAAAAGTAGCTCTTGTGTCCTACAGGAGGCCTGTGATATGCAGGGGGTCAGATTAGATGCTCTAATGGTCTCTTCTGGCCATAAAGTCGACTAATTCCTGAAAAACTGAGTGTAGCATTGGGAGCAGCGTCTGATGTTTTCCTGTCTAGCCGGCTTGCTGCCTAGAACGAACGCTCCTTGAGTGGGGTGATCCCCAGGGAGTAGCTCAAACCTGCAAAGTGCCAGGCCAGGGGCAGGACATTAGCACAGCAAGGGAGGGGTGTGGCAGTGACATCACAAAGGCCTTTTGCAGGACCTCAGACTATTGGTCCAAGGCGGTGGGGAGGTGGTGACCTCACAGAGAGATGCTGACATCAGCGAGGCAGGACCGGGGCGAGGGGCCAGGGAAACCTCAGAGACCCCTGTGGCTTTGCTCCAGCAAGTCTCCTTCTCCAGGTCTCTCTCTGAGGACTGAGGGAGTATTCGGGTTCACGGATGTGAGCGCCAGGAGGAACCTCTTTCGAGTTTCCTCCTTCCCTTTTAGTGATTTTACTAGAAAACAGCCGTCCCTGTTTAGAAGGTAAGAGCCTCCTGGAGGTTTGAAACCTGTTCAGTCTGATCCATCTGGTGACAGTTGAATTCTGGGCATGGAAAACACGAGCTTAAGGAGGCAGAATTATATTCCGCACCTGGGATTTTGTCCCTTAGAATCACTGTGGATATTGGGGTTTGTCCTTTTTGTTTCACCTTTTCCTCCCTCCATACCTCCCTCCTTTCTCTTTGTCTTTTGCTTCTTTTGTCCTTTCTCCTGTTCCCCTCCCACCAGCAGGAGAGGGGTGTGTGTGTGTGTGTGTGTGACACACACACACGGAGGAGGGCTCTGCAGCTCCCACTGTGGGACATCCACACAAAAATGTGGGGCTGAAATAGTGCTCGGGGAGTGATCCCCACCAGTGACCTGGGCCATCCTTTGTGCTCTCTGGTGAGAACCCTCAGCCTCCCGTCCTCAGTCTGTACCCTGATTGGCTGAGCAGGGGGTTATTGACAGGGAGGAGACTCAGGTCCTTGTTGTTCTCTTTTAAGACCAAGGAAATAAGTCAGAACCAGTTCTATGTTTGATGAATTTTGCTGCTTCTCTGCATTAATTGTCTCTGAGCAGTTCATGATTCTCTCTAACATTGCAGTTCTCCTCAAATACTTGCTGAACAATTACTGTCATTGTTGTTGGTCTGGAGCTCATCAGAGCACTTTATTCAGGTCATTCAATGTATGAAATTCAAGATCCGACGGTTAGTTAGAAAATCAGGGCTCTTGGGTCCTATTCCCAACTCTGCCACTGACTGGCCGTGTGACCTCAGACAAGTCAATTCTCCTTTCTCAGCCTCAGCTTCTCCCTCTTTCAAGTAGGGATAATAACGATCCGCTCCTACCTACCTCACAGGGCGTGGAGGCAGGGCCGGCTCTAGGTTTTTTGCCGCCCTAAGCAAAAGAAATTTTGGCTGCCCCCATCCCAGCCCTGGGCTCCCCCTCACACCCTCCTGCTGCCCAAGCCCTGGGCTCCCCCCAACCTGCACCCGCTGCTGCCACAGCTCTGGGACTCCCCACACCTGCATCCCCCTGTCACCCCACCCCTGGGCTCTTCCCCCCCCAACCCACACCCCCCTGCCATTCCAGCCCTGGGCTCCCCCCCACATCCTGTGCTGCCCCAGATCTGGGCTCTCCCCTTCCCCCCCACCAATGCTCCCCAACCCACACAGCCCCTGCTGCCCCAGGCCTGGGTGCTCCCCGCCCCCACCTGCACCCTCCTTCCACCCCAGCCCTGGATCACTGGTAACTCGCTCCCAGGATGGGTCATTCAGCAGGAATTTTGGATGTGCACAGAACACAGACAGGATTGGTTCCCATATGGTTACAGAACTGCATTAAAATGGAACAATTTTCAGCTTGTGTGATTGGAGGATACCTGGATGCATATTATAAGACTGTCCTCCATAAATGAGGAAAAGTTGAGGTGCCTTTTATTATTCTTTGTTTCTATGGGGAATTTGCCAGTGCAATATCACTGTCTTCCTTTCAAACAAACAAAACTAGAAAAAATGTCAATCACTGTTGAAAATAGCAATTCCAGTTCTAATATCCCCTGGGAAGCATTTCTTGCTCAATTTTATCCTACTTTTTCTACAGCAAATGACAGTGGATCAGTATATTTGATTTGGGAGAAATGAAGTAACAGCTGCCCAAATTGAGCTTGAGCACTCCTGAATGTTGAGGTGTTCAGATCTGGAAGGCAGGTGTTAGAGTCTCTTTCTGAACATTAGCTAAATCTGGAAAGGAAAAGTCAATTTCTGCTTCCATGACTCAGAAGGGGAAATCCTCCTATGTGCCTGGTACTGTAACTAGATGTAAGTGGGGGAATGGTCCTGCTATTGTGGGGAACTTTCCTGGCTTCTGCACTACCCCGGAGAAGTGGGCTGGCAAAAGGATCTGAGTCCTCGCTCCCACTTCCTTTACCCAGAGGCCTCCCTGCCCTTGAGGAATCCCCTTCCACTCTCCTGTCTGGCAGAGTCCTCGTAACCCCAACAAGGCTGGGCCCAGGATTCCTGGGGGGCTCGACCCCCCCCAATCCTGCTGTGGTCACCCAGGACAGGGGCTAGGGTGTCCCTCTCTCTGCACTGCGCACCTCCCTGACCCACTGATCACATCATACAATTTAAAGCAAATACAAGTTATTTAATTAACAATAAAATTTAAAAAATAAGAAAAAATGGGAAAGGTTAAAGGAAAACACATCACCCCGCTCTGTGGCAGGGACCATCACAAAAAGTGTCTCTGGACATCAGGGCACTTCACAGTCTGTTCCTTGTAGGTCCCAGGCCGCCTCCTCAGGCCCTGGCTGTGCTGCAGGGACGCTGCAGGTTGGACACTTGCTCTGGCGGTGGCCACACGCTCTCAGGCTCTGGGTGGCAGGACCCTTCTCCCCAGCATCACCCCCGCCCTGTCAGGGTTATGATCCCCCTCCAAGTCTGGCCTGCAGGGCCTCTTGGCTGAGGCGTCTCCCTGTGCTAGGCCCACTGCCCAGGGTCCCCCTCGCTCTCCCCAGCTGCTCACCGCACCCAGCTCCGGCCTGCTCCAGCTCCGCTCTGCCTCAGCACGGCTGCTGCTGCTGCTCTGCCTTCAGCTCCCTGGGCTGCTTGTCTGGCCTCTCTGGCTCCAGTTGTTACAGCTCTGCTCCCAGGGCAGGGCTGCTCTCTCTGGGCTGTGCTCTGGCTTTGGGGCTGCAGCTCTGCTACCATCAGCTCAGCTTGGGCCCCCTGCTCTCTCCTTAGCTCGGCCCCACTCCATGTGACTCAGACAATTCCAGCTCACAGGGAGGACGGGACCCCCCTGGCCTCCTGACTCCTTGAATAGCCTGCCCGCCCTGTCAATCAGGCTGACCTGGAGCATTGGTCTCTCCACATTGTTCCTGGGGACTGTCAGTCTCAGGCTCCTGATTTCCCATCGACCCCTCCCTTTTTAGTGCTGGGAGCTAGCAACCAAACACCCCCACTGAATGTTAGTAAGGGGGCAACAGGCCCCATACATAAAAGCATCTAAATTCCCTGGGCACAGCTCACCAGGGCACAGCTTGGGAGCTGCACTGGGAATAGATCCTGCAGGAAATCCCTTCCCCCCCTCTGCTAGCTTGTGTTTTGTTACAGCCCTGGAAATAATCCCGCTGCCTGCACGTGTTCCGCAGAGAACAGAGGAGCAAATTCTCTCCCTGTTCCCCCTTCCACAGCCATTAAAGGACGGAATAAACCCCCAGCAGCGCCCTGCCCCACAGAGTCCCCCCTGTAAGAGAGAGATGTGCAGTGACTAGGGCTCCAGCTCAGCGTCACCAGGTTTATATAACTTTTGGTGATGCCCAGAATTGGTCCAAGTCCTGCCTGTCCTTCCTCGCCCCCCCCCCAAAGCTGTGGGAGGGAGTTTGGGTACATGAGGTGCAGGCTCTGGGATGGGCAGGGGGTTGGGGTGCAGGGGAGGCGGGGGGCGGACCCTGGGAGGGAGTTTGGATGTGGGCTCTGGGCTGGGGCAGGGAGTTGGGGGGCAGTGGTGGGCTCTGGGAGGGAGTTTGGGTGTGGGCAGGGTGTGGGATCTGGGCTGTGGCAGAGGGTTGGGGTGTGGCATCTATCTTGGGCAGCTCCCGAAAGTGACCCACACTCCCATCTGGCAGCAACTCCTACATGGAGGAGGCCCAGGGGGCGTGGGTCTCCTGGCAGCACTGCCCGCTGGCACCACCCCTGCAGCTCCCATTGCCGCAGTTCCAATGGCAGAGTTGGCACTTGGGGTGGGGGCAGCGTGCGAGAGACACACCCCACGGGCGCTGCAGGGATGTGCCAGATGCTTCTGGGAGTGGTGCGCCGTGCGGAACGAGGGTGGGCAGGAATCCACTTTAGTCCTGCTGTGCTGCCGGTAGTGGTGGCAGGAGCCCCCGGGCCCTTTCAAATTGCCCGGGGCCATCTGCTCAGGCTTTCTGACTTCCTGATGGGGAAGCAAAGGGAAGGCACATGTGCCCCTCATGAGCAGTTCTGGGGAGTCTTTTTGGGGCTCCTGAAGTAGGCAGCAGAAAGGTGCAGCCCCACCACCAAGTCTGTTTCACTGGAGGGGAGAGGGGGCTGCAGGGTGATCTCCCACCTCCGTGCATCCAGCAGCCTGTGCTCCCCCCTGCAATGCTGGAGCCTCCACATTTATTTATTGACAAATAAAATTTGCAGAATTTTAAAATATTGTGCACAGAATTTTTTTGGTGCAGAAGCTCCTCAGGAGTGAGACTGACTCAGGGAACCTCCTTGGATTGTCACTGCTTGGTGAACCACTCAGCCACCACACCAATGCACAGAGAGTGCCAAGCCCCACTGCTATGTGGGGCTGGGGGCTGGGGTCAGGTCATACACATTCAGACTGTGCACTCCCCCCGCTACAAACCGCTGCTGATTTCCCAGTTAGGACATTAGCTGTTACCGATAAGGTTTGTCTGTGTTGTTTTTTTTTTTATCTCATTGTTAGGTGTGAGAAGTATGAACTGTTCAATAGGTTCAATGAGTTGGTTAATAAGATGTTTATGAGGTAAATCACTGGCTTTACAATAAGATCCAATCTGGAGCATATGAACTATTGACCCCTGGACTCCATCTCTGAGAGGGGACTTGTTTACCATCAGGACACAGGCTCAAACCAGTCCAAACCGGTTTTTCCCGCCAAAACCAGCCCTCAGCATTCCATCTCCTCAGCACTTTTCCCGCCACAGAAGTGATATAAGGACGTGCTCAGCGCCTGCGCGGGGCCGTCCCCCCCAGCGACGGCCCGTCCACGGTCGGGTCTTCCCAGCGCTCCCGAGCCGGAGAGTGACGAGCCCCCTCGGTCCCGCCGTGAGACTGAGGAACAGGAGGCCTGTCACCCCCATTCCTGCCGTCCTGCATCCCTGGTGTCCAGCCTCCCACGGAGCCCCCCGGGGAGTGAGAGACCCCGGGGGGGGGGCACTGGGGCTGGGCAGGAAAGTGACTCTGCCCCGGGGAACCTGGGAGAAGCCTCAGAGCTGCCTCAGCCCCAGTGGGATTTGGGGGGCAGAGACTGGGGCCTGGTGGGGGGATCCCCTGTGGTGTGGGGGCAGATGGGGGGTGTCAGGCAGGCAGGGGAGAAGCTGGAGTTGTAGGGAGGGGAAGGTCGGTGGGACGCGGGGGGGGTGTTGAACTGTCTCTGGGCAGCCAGGAAATTCCCGGTGGGGGGGGAGGGTGGCGGGCGGGGGAAGAGGGGAGGGGGGTTAATTGGATCCTGTCCCTGTTTGTGCCACTTGCCTCTCGCCCCCGATACAAATTCTCTCTAGTTCTGCCCCTTTTCTCTCTCAGTATCTCACACAGGGCTATAAAATCTGGGGCGATTCCCCCCCTTTCCCCTCCAATGATCAGCTCTCCCATCCCCCCCGATATCCCCCCTTCTCCCCATGAGTCTCAAACGTCAGTTTAAAATCTTCTCTAGTGAGGGGCATTTTCCCACCCGTTTTATCTGCAGCGATTTGTCCTTGTTTAGGTGGGAAATTGTTGCCCTCATGGGCGGCAGGTTATATACTTGTGTGGGGCCCGGGCCCCAGCAATATTCAGGGCTGGGCGCCCTGCTCCAGCAATAGTTGGAGCTGGGTCTCTCCCTCGGACCTGCCTGGATTGGGCCCCGGGCCCCGCAGGTCTCCCCCCGCCGCCGCGACCCTGCCTGGAGCAGATCTCAGCCTCCGCCTGCCCCCCCGCCCCCCCGCGTGTTCCGCCCCCTCCGCCGCTGTGTCGCGTCCCTGCCTGCTCCGTGCTGCTGGAGGGCTCCGAGCAGAACTGCTGTCTGCTGCCGCAGGGTCCTAGTGCCTGCCCAACACTAATGGCAAGGCAGGCTGCCCTTACCCTGAGCCTCTCCAACGCCCCAAACCCTCAGCCCCAGCCAGAGCCCTCTGCCCCTCTGCACCCTAATCCTCAGCCCCAGCCCTGAGCGCCCCCACATCATGAACCCCTCATCCCCCCGCACCCTAATCCTCAGCCCCAGCCAGAGCCCTCATCCCCCCGCACCCTAATCCTCAGCCCCAGCCAGAGCCCTCATCCCCCCGCACCCTAATCCTCTGCCCCAGCCCTGAGCACCCCCACATCATGAACCCCTCATCCCCCTGCACCCTAATCCTCAGCCCCAGCCCTGAGCGCCCCCACATCATGAACCCCTCATCCCCCTGCACCCTAATCCTCAGCCCCAGCCAGAGCCCTCATCCCCCCGCACCCTAATCCTCAGCCCCAGCCCTGAGCACCCCCACCTCATGAACCCCTCATTCCCCCCGCACCCTAATCCTCAGCCCCAGCCCTGAGTGCCCCCACATCATGAACCCCTCATCCCCCTGCACCTTAATCCTCAGCCCCAGCCCTGAGCACCTCCACAGCATGAACCCCTCATCCCCCTGCACCCTAATCCTCAGCCCCAGCCAGAGCCCTCATCCCCCCGCACCCTAATCCTCTGCCCCAGCCCTGAGCGCCCCCACATCATGAACCCCTCATCCCCCTGCACCCTAATCCTCTGCCCCAGCCCTGAGCACCTCCACAGCATGAACCCCTCATCCCCCTGCACCCTAATCCTCAGCCCCAGCCCTGAGTGCCCCCACATCATGAACCCCTCATCCCCCTGCACCCTAATCCTCAGCCCCAGCCAGAGCCCTCATCCCCCTGCACCCTAATCCTCAGCCCCAGCCAGAGCCCTCATCCCCCCACACCCTAATCCTCTGCCCCAGCCCTGAGCGCCCCCACATCATGAACCCCTCATCCCCCTGCACCCTAATCCTCAGCCCCAGCCCTGAGCGCCCCCACATCATGAACCCCTCATCCCCCTGCACCCTAATCCTCAGCCCCAGCCCTGAGCGCCCCCACATCATGAACCCCTCATCCCCCTGCACCCTAATCCTCAGCCCCAGCCCTGAGCGCCCCCACATCATGAACCCCTCATCCCCCTGCACCCTAATCCTCAGCCCCAGCCCTGAGCACCCCCACATCATGAACCCCTCATCCCTCTGCACCCTAATCCTCAGCCCCAGCCAGAGCCCTCATCCCCCTGCACCCTAATCCTCAGCCCCAGCCCTGAGCACCTCCACAGCATGAACCCCTCATCCCCTGCACCCTAATCTTCAGCCCCAGCCCTGAGCGCCCCCACATCATGAACCCCTCATCCCCAGCCCCACAGCCCTCACCCCACACTCCAAACCTCTGCCCTAGCCCTGAGCCCCCTCCTGCATCATGAACCCCTCATCCACAGCCCAACCCTCTTCCCTAGCCCTGAGCCCCCCGCATCATGAACCCCTCATCCACAGCCCTCACCCCACAGCCCAAACCTCTGCCCTAGCCCTGAGCCCCCCCGCATCATGAACCCCTCATCCACAGCCCTCACCCCACAGCCCAACCCTCTTCCCTAGCCCTGAGCCCCCCCGCATCATGAACCCCTCATCCACAGCCCTCACCCCACAGCCCAACCCTCTTCCCTAGCCCTGAGCCCCCTCCTGCATCATGTACCCCTCATCCACAGCCCCACAGTCCTCACCCTGCACTCCCTCCTATCCCCAAACTCCCTCCCACTTCCCACACACCCCTTCCCAACCCCAAACTCCATCCCAAAGCCTGCACCCTTCACCTCCTCCTGCACACCCACCCCCTGCCCCAGCCCAGAGCCTGCACCCAGCACCCTTCCTGCACCCTAATCCCCAGCCCAGGATCTGCACCCCAGACCTCCCCCACCGAGCCCCCTCCCAGAGCCTTAGGCAGGTGGGGGCGGAGTTGGGGGGGCGGAGTTGGGGGCGGGTTCTGGGCCCCACCAAAATTTTTACAAACTTGCCACCCATGGTTGCCCTGAGTCATTCCCCAGTGTTAGCCAAAAGGGCTCGTTTCCCCCTGGAGCTTACCTAATTACACCAAGGAGGCACGGAGACAGGAAGACGAGTACCACACCCTTTATTGATCGGTCAGCTGAGCGGGTGTTCTCGTCTCGGCTAGTGCCAGAGAGAGACACACCTTTCATGGCCAAGCGGCCTACCTTTATAGCCGGTAACAAACAACTTAGCCTACGTTTGTCTACGTCATTTGGTTGACCTATAGACCCTGTACATGTATCTATTAGGGGATAATTGGGTACGCAGGATACATATATCATTTTGTGGGGGTTACAAGAGACATACAGCTGTTGAGGATACATTTGTCATTCTGAAGGGGACACAAGATACATCCGTTGACCCTTTGTACTAGATACTTTGGATGCATACATGTGAACGCAGCTGCATACACTTGGGGAGCCAACATATACTTGGGGAGCCAAACAAAACTGATAAGCGAAATAGCTGACTTAGGTAGATACACGGCCTTCAGTCTAATGAGTTCTGTAAGCTTTCCAACACAGTTTGGACAAGCATAACATAACTTTGGTTTACTCAGGCCTAATACAAAAAGGCTTCATTAGCCCTATGATTTTCCAACACCAGCACATGGCTGCCCCTGGAGTGGGGGTGGGATGGCTCAGTGGTTGGAGCACTGGCCTGCTAAACCCAGGGCTGGGAGCTGACTCCTTGCGGGGGCCATTTGGGGATTTAGTTGGGGATTGGCCCTGCTTTGAGCAGGGGGTTGGACTAGACACCTCCTGAGGTCCCTTCCAGCCTTGATATTCTATGAGATGCCGGTTCTCTGCCCGGGCAGGGAAGGGAGGCGCACGTGTCCCCCGTGGGGACTGCCCAGACCCCCCTTTCCCAATCCCAGTTGCTGCTCCCTAACTACCAACACAGTTGCCCCCAACCATCAGTTGCCAGTCACCCGCCCGTCCCCCACTGCTGCCCATTTCCCTCATCCAGGAACCTTCCAGCTCCCCCTCCCCCTCCCTTTTAATCAGCTCCTCAAAGGGCTCCCTGCTGCCCATGGCAATGGTGGGGGTGGGGGAACCATTACTTTGTGTTTATGTATTGGACAGTCATATAAAATCCAGTCCAACAGTCCCCCTTTTCCACTAGTTCGTTAACAGCAATATAAAATCCCCTCAGATCTTGGTGTTTTTCTCTCATGTTATCAAATACGCAGTTTGTGACACATTTTCTGTGCAAATCTCAAAGATTCATATAAAATACCCTAAACATTTGCCCCACTGCTCTCTAGTTTTCTGTTTCTAATTGAATATGCCCTGAGATTTCCCCGTCTCTCTAATTATAAAATACCAAGAAAATCTCAGATTTACACCTTTTCTCAGATTCTTGAACCTGGATATAAAATGTTTGCAAATGTTGCCCATTTCCTCTTTATTCATTTATCAAATATTGATGTGAAACACTCAGATTTTACCTCCTATCAACAACTGATATAAAATCCCTCTGATTTTCCACTTTCCTCTCTATAATTTGCAAAATAGATCCAAAATCTCTCAGATTGGGAACTCTTTCATTTCTGAACGTTGCTCTCAAAGCTCAGGTTTTGCCTCTTTCTATGTCATTATCAAATGTCAGTTAAAAATCCTCTCAGGTTTGGGGCTGTTCCCCGTGTTTCTAAATCCCAGCAACTTCTTCCTTCAAGGGAACCTGTTGCCCTGAGT
>NW_025423207.1:0-43124 GCF_020497125.1 Mauremys mutica
GGGCCTCCCCTAGACCAAGTGCCTCTCCCAGGCAAGATGTGTCTTCAGTGCCCCCCCCCATATGTTAAAATTTTGAATATCTTATTTTTCATTGCATTTGTAGCTCAGCTCATGATTTTGACGCACAATTTCGATGCATGATTTTCTCTGTCATATAAGATGATAAATTTGCAGGCTAGGTTCTGTAAACCTGTATTTATTCATGCCATATATAAGCAAATAAAACAAATGCATTTTCTTTAAGCATATAGAAACTTTTTAATTTTGACAGTAACTGAAATGTACTAACATCTAGCAATGGAGCACTCACCAGCACAGGGTGGGCCGGTATTAAATAGTGTGACAGTAGGAGACAGCGTTAGGATGTTAACCCCAGGCCTTTAGTTGAAAGGTCGCTTCTCTCTCCTTTCCCCCATGAACTGAAGCGCAGCATTAAAGAGATCCAAAGATTGGCCAATGGCATTTCCAAGTGCTAAAATAGCAAGCGATGTCGGTCTCTCATTGGCCATCAGCGACTGAAGATGTGGTTTAATGAGCCGGAGCTTCAAGGCGAGGGTGGCTCTGTCCACTGCCTTCCGTTGCGCTGCTGGGCCCCAAGTCCCTGGTGGCCAATATGTGACGCTAGGAGAAGAGAGTGGGGTGGCAAGTGGCAGTAGGACTTTTGCCACCAGGGTCTAGCTGCCCAACTTCCTCCTGGTACTGCTGGCCCCCCGTCGCCTTCAGGAAAACCCAGGAACTAAGGCAGGAATAGGGCGAGGAAGCGAGTAAAGCCGAGCAAGGAAGGCAAAAGTGAATCTTGTCTTCATGGGCCGCTCGCAATGATGTCCTTTTTCTGTGCCGTAGCTGACAACAACATCCCAAACAGAAAAGCAGGAGGCCAAAAAGAAATCGAGCAGCTGCTGAAGTAGTTCAGCTGGGAGCGTGCTAGACTAACAGGCTCTTCTGTCCCCCTTTGTGCACGGGTGGGATGTTTTCTGAAAGTGCAGCAGTTCCTTTAACTGCCACGAGTCCCTCATTTCAGGCTATGCAGCAGGAAAAGGCAGCATGGGCTTCTGCACCGAGTTGGCCCACCTGACCTTTCATTCTTCTCTTGCTCTTTGTCAGCAAGGGGAAGAAAAAGAAGCTCTCCCTCAAGCTGGAGTCACAAGGGCGACGTAAGGACGACTTCCTGAGTGCCCGCTCCAGTCCTCTGCTCTGCCAGCTGACCTATTGAAGGGCTGCCACCACTTTCTCTAGGTTTGTCCATCGGTCTGTGCCAGGGTGAGCAAGAGCCAAGCAGATGGAGTTTCTGTAGTGTAGTGGTTATCACATTTGCCTAACACGCAAAAGGTCCCTGGTTCAAAACCAGGCAGAAACATGCTGGCTTCCTTTTGCCAGATCCCCTTGCTGTTCAGGAAGGCCTCCTCCTCCTATTGGCCTGTCCCTGGGATAACTCCAACCCCCGCATGACAGAGGGTGCTGACAGCAGTGGAGAAAGCACCTTGGCATCAGGCTGGAGAACCTAGAGGAGTTAGGCGTGTCACCTTTTGGAGGCTTGTGGCTTGGCCTCCTCTGCCCTGGGAGGTTGGCCGGTGGAGGCCGGCTCTTCCTGCTGGCCTCCTCTGCGTGACTTGCCAAAGGAGGAAGTGAGGCAGGAATGGGGCAAAAGAGGAAAGTCAAGCTGAGGAAGGCAGGGCAGAAGCTAAGCACCTCAGTGCGGCTAAGTGGGGTTAGTAGAGCGTCACCATTCGTTCTGCAAAGCCTGAGGAGGTGCGGTTGGCTGCTGGGAGGCAGAACCCTGTGCCTGCCTCTTGGCTTCCCAGGGATGGCTCCTTGCAGCCCAGGAGAAGCGGGGTTCTGGGGGGAAGGAAAAGCAGCAATGGCGAGGCTGAGTGGGCTCCTTTATGGCCGACATGGTGGGTCTGGGAGTTGCCTGTAAGCCATAAGTGGACTTGGTGCAGTGAAAACCGCTGCTCCATTCTGGCTGACCTGGGGGAGCCATTGATGACATGGGAGTGGGGGCAGGGCGCTGGCTGTGAGCAAATGGGATCCAGGAAGCCCCAGCCTGCCCCTCCAGGGGCCGAGTCATTTTCTTCTCTCCTGCCATGGGGAGCCCGGCCTAGAGCCTGCCCAGCATGCACTGCAGCTCGAGCATTAAGCCTTCCTGTGGCATAACCGAACTACGGCCTAGCGTAATAAGGTGTAAAGTTTAGATTGTGAATTTATCTTTAATTTCCATGATAACCTACTTTGATCTTTTATGACTACCACTTATAATCCTTAAAACTCCATCTTTCCGTAGTTAATAAATCTGTTTTATGAAACTGGTGTATTTTGCTTGAAGTTCTTAGGAAATCTCAGCTCCTTTACAAAGCTGGTTCATGTACTATTCACAGTGAGGGAGGGGTGGACCCTGCGTAATAAACTCACTGTGATATGCCTGTGATATGCAGGGGGTCAGATTAGATGCTCTAATGGTCTCTTCTGGCCATAAAGTCGACTAATTTCTGAAAAACTGAGTGTAGCATTGGGAGCAGCGTCTGATGTTTTCCTGTCTAGCCGGCTTGCTGCCTAGAACGAACGCTCCTCGAGTGGGGTGATCCACAGGGAGTAGCTCAAACCTGCAAAGTGCCTGGCCAGGGGCAGGACATTGGCACAGCAAGGGAGGGGTGTGGCAGTGACATCACAAAGGCCTTTTGCAGGACCTCAGACTATTGGTCAAAGGCGGTGGGGAGGTGGTGACCTCACAGAGAGATGCTGACATCAGCCAGGCAGGACAGGGGCGAGGGACCAGGGAAACCTCAGAGACCCCTGTGGCTTTGCTCCAGCAAGTCTCCTTCTCCAGGTCTCTCTTTGAGGACTGAGGGAGTATTCGGGTTCATGGACGTGAGCGCCAGGAGGAACCTCTTTCGAGTTTTCTCCTTCCCTTTCAGTGATTTTACTAGAAAACAGCCATCCCTGTTTAGAAGGTAAGAGCCTCTTCGAGGTTTGAAACCTTTCAGTCTGATCCATCTGGTGACAGTTGAATTCTAGGCATGGAAAACACGAGCTTAAGGAGGCAGAATTTTATTGCGCACCTGGGATTCTGTCCCTTAGAATCACTGGGGACATTGGGGTTTGTCCTTTTTGTTTTCGCTTTTCCTCCATCCATCCCTCCCTCCTTTCTCTTTGTCTTTTGCTTCTTTTGTCCTTTCTCCTGTTCCCCTCCCAACAGCAGGAGAGGGGTGTGGGTGTGTGGGTGTGTATGTTGCGGGGGAGTGCTCTGCAGTTCCCACTGTGGGAGGTCCACCCAAAACTGGGGGGCTGAAATAGAGCTCGGGCAGTGATCCCCACCAGTGACCTGGGCCATCCTTTGGGCTCTCTGGTGAGAACCCTCAGCCTCCCGTCCTCAGTCTCTACCCTGATTGGCTCAGCAGGGGGTTATTGACAGGGAGGAGACTCAGGTCTTGTTGTTCTCTTTTAAGACCAAGGAAATAAGTCAGAACCAGTTCTATGTTTGATGAATTTTGCTGCTTCTCTGCATTAATTGTCTCTGAGCAGTTCATGATTCTCTCTAACCTTGCAGTTCTCCTCAAATACTTGCTGAATAATTACTGTCACTGTTGTTGGTCTGGAGCTCATCACAGAGCACTTTATTCAGGTCATTCAATGACTGAAATTCAAGATCCGATGGTTAGTTTGAAAATCAGGGCTCTTGGGTCCTATTCCCAACTCTGCCACTGACTGGCTGTGTGTGTGACCTCAGACAAGTCAATTCTCCTTTCTCAGCCTCAGCTTCTCCCTCTTTCAAGTAGGGATAATAATGATCCGCTCCTACCTACTTCAAAGTGCGTGGAGGCAGGGTCGGCTCTAGGTTTTTTGCCTCCCTAAGGAAAAAAAAATTTTGGCTGCCCCCATCCTAGCCCTGGGCTCCCCCTCACACCGTCCTGCTGCCCAAGCCCTGGGCTCCCCGCAACCTGCACCCGCTGCCGCCGCAACTCTGGGCCTCCCCACACCTGCATCCCCCTGCCACCCCACCCCTGGCCTCTTCCCCCCCCAACCCACACCCCCCTGCCTTTCCAGCCCTGGGCTCCCCCACCTACATCCTGTGCTGCCCCAGATCTGGGCTCTCTCCTTCCCCCCCACCAATGCTCCCCATCCCACACACCCCCTGCCGCCCCAGGCCTGGGTGCTCCCCCCCACCTGCACCCTCCTTCCACCCCAGCCCTGGGTCACTGGTAACTCGCTCCCAGGATGGGTCATTCAGCAGGAATTTTGGATGTGCACAGAACACAGACAGGATTGGTTCCCATATGGTTACAAAACTGCAGTAAAATGGAACAATTTTCAGTTTGTGTGATTGGAGGATACCTGGATGCATATCATAAGACTGTCCTCTTAATGAGGAAAAGTTGAGGTGCCTTTATTATTCTTTGTTTCTATGGGGAATTTGCCAATGCAATATCACTGTCTTCCTTTCAAACAAACAAAACTAGAAAAAAAATGGCAATGGCTGTTGAAAATAGCAATTCCAGTCCTAATAACCCCTGGGAAGCATTTCTTGCTCAATTTTATCCTACTTTTTGTACAGCAAATAACAGTGGATCAGTATATTTGATTTAACATAACATAAGAACATAAGAAGGGCCGTACCGGGTCAGACCAAAGGTCCATCTAGCCCAGTATCTGTCTACCGACAGTGGCCAATGCCAGGTGCCCCAGAGGGAGTGAACCTAACAGGCAATGATCAAGTGATCTCTCTCCTGCCATCCATCTCCATCCTCTGACGAACAGAGGCTAGGGACACCATTCTTACCCATCCTGGCTAATAGCCATTTATGGACTTAGCCTCCATGAATTTATCCAGTCCCCTTTTAAACATTGTTATAGTTCTAGCCTTCACAACCTCCTCAGGTAAGGAGTTCCACATGTTGACTGTGCGCTGGGTGAAGAAGAACTTCCTTTTATTTGTTTTAAACCTGCTGCCTATTAATTTCATTTGGTGACCCCTAGTTCTTGTATTATGGGAATAAGTAAATAACTTTTCCTTATCCACTTTCTCAACATCACTCATGATTTTATAGACCTCTATCATATCCCCCCTTAGTCTTCTCTTTTCCAAGCTGAAGAGTCCTAGCCTCTTTAATCTTTCCTCGTATGGGACCCTCTCCAAACCCCTAATCATTTTAGTTGCCCTTTTCTGAACCTTTTCTAGTGCTAGAATATCTTTTTTGAGGTGAGGAGACCACATCTGTACACAGTATTCGAGATGTGGGCGTACCATGGATTTATATGAGGGCAATAATATATTCTCAGTCTTATTTTCTATCCCCTTTTTAATGATTCCTAACATCCTGTTTGCTTTTTTGACCACCTCTGCACACTGCGTGGACATCTTCAGAGAACTATCCACGATGACTCCAAGATCTTTTTCCTGACTCGTAGCTAAATTAGCCCCCATCATGTTGTATGTATAGTTGGGGTTATTTTTTCCAATGTGCATTATTTTACATTTATCCACATTACATTTCATTTGCCATTTTGTTGCCCAATCACTTAGTTTTGTGAGATCTTTTTGAAGTTCTTCACAATTTGCTTTGGTCTTAACTATCTTGAGTAGTTTAGTATCAACTGCAAACTTTGCCATCTCACTTTCTACCCCTTTCTCCAGATCATTTATGAATAAATGGAATAGGATTGGTCCTAGGACTGACCCTGGGGGAACACCACTAGTTACCCCTCTCCATTCTGAGAATTTACCATTAATTCCTACCCTTTGTTCCCTGTCCTTTAACCAGTTCTTGATCCATGAAACGACCTTCCCTTTTATCCCATGACAGCTTAATTTACGTAAGAGCCTTTGGTGAGGGACCTTGTCAAAGGCTTTCTGGAAATCTAAGTACACTATGTCCACCGGATCCCCCTTGTCCACATGTTTGTTGACCCCTTCAAAGAACTCTAATAGATTAGTAAGACACGATTTCCCTTTACAGAAACTATGTTGACTATTGCTCAAGAGTTTATGTTTTTCTATGTGTCTGACAATTTTATTCTTAACTATTGTTTCAACTAATTTGCCCGGTACCGACGTTAGACTTACCGGTCTGTAATTGCCGGGATCACCCCTAGAGCCCTTTTTAAATATTGGCGTTACATTAGCTAACTTCCAGTCATTGGGTACCGAAGCCGATTTAAAGGACAGGTTACAAACCTTAGTTAATAGTTCCGCAACTTCACATTTGAGTTCTTTCAGAACTCTTGGGTGAATGCCATCTGGTCCCGGTGACTTGTTAATGTTGAGTTTATCAATTAATTCCAAAACCTCCTCTAGTGACACTTCAATCTGTGACAGTTCCTCAGATTTGTCACCTACAAAAGCCAGCTCAGGTTTGGGAATCTCCCTAACATCCTCAGCCGTGAAGACTGAAGCAAAGTATCCATTTAGTTTCTCCGCAATGATTTTATCATCTTTAAGCGCTCCTTTTGTATTTTGATCATCAAGGGGCCCCACTGGTTGTTTAGCAGGCTTCCTGCTTCTGATGTACTTAAAAAACATTTTGTTATTACCTTTGGAGTTTTTGGCTAGCCGTTCTTCAAACTCCTCTTTGGCTTTTCTTATTACACTCTTGCACTTAAGTTGGCAGTGTTTGTGCTCCTTTCTATTTGCCTCACTAGGATTTGACTTCCACTTTTTAAAGGAAGTCTTTTTATCTCTCACTGCTTCTTTTACATGGTTGTTAAGCCACGGTGGCTCTTTTTTAGTTCTTTTACTGTTTTTCTTAATTTGGGGTATACATTGAAGTTGAGCCTCTATTATGGTGTCTTTAAAAAGGGCCCATGCAACTTGCAGGGATTTCACTTTAGTCACTGTACCTTTTAACTTTTGTCTAACTAACCCTCTCATTTTTGTATAGTTCCCCCTTTTGAAATTAAATGCCACAGTGTTGGGCAGTTGAGGTGTTCTTCCCACCACAGGGATGTTGAATGCTATTGTATATTATGGTCACTATTTCCAAGCGGTCCCGCTATAGTTACCTCTTGGACCAGGTCCTGCGCTCCACTCAGGATTAAATCTAGAGTTGCCTCCCCCCCTTGTGGGGGGAGGGATAGCTCAGTGGTTTGAGCATGGCCTACTAAACCCAGGGTTGTGAATTCAATCCTGGAGTGGGCCACTTAGGGATCTGGGGCAAAACGTGGTCCTACTAGTGAAGGCAGGGGGCTGGACTTGATGACCTTTCAAGGTCCCTTCCAGTTCTAGGAGATTGGTAGATCTCCAATTATTACCTTATTACCTTTCCCTGCTCCAGGGCTGGTTCTATGGGCAGGGAGCTAACCAAGCAACTACAGCTCCCAGGGCTCCCTGGTGGTTATCAGCTCCCAGGCAGGATCCCTGCCAGCTGCTGCCCCTGCAAATGGGCTGCTCCAAGTACCTGCTTGCTTTGCTGGTGCCTACAGCTGCCCTTGCGTCCACCCATCCTGCACCCCCACCCTGTGCCCTAGCCCGGAGCCTGCACCCAGCACCCAAGCTCCATTCCAGAGCCTGCACCTGACTCCATCCCAGAGCCCGCACCTGACTCCATCCCAGAGCCTGTACCCAACTCCATCCCAGACCCCGATCTCTCAACCATCTTATACCTCAAACCCCTGCCCCAACCAGGGCCTGCACCCCAGACCTCCTCCCCCCACCCAAACTCCCTTGCAGAGCCTTAGGCAGGTGGGGGGCAGAGTTCGGGAGGGGGTGGGCTCTTAGTGTTCTGGGAACCACCAAAATTTCTAGAAACCTGCTGCCACTGATACTTGGGGGGGGGCGGGGGGAGGGGATGGAGAGGGGCAAATCTCCCAGATTCAAAATCTGGGACAGTGTCTGTTGGTGCTTTTTGCTGCTTTTCTCTGGGCTGGGGGTTGTCCCAGTGCTGCACAGAGGGGTTCCCACAGGAAGGTGCTTGCTCCTAACCCCCGAGGCCGTCAGTGTGTCGGCTCTTCTCTAGCCAGCCCACTTGCCAAGTCTGATTGGCCTTGGTCGGGCTCCCAGCCCCTCTCCAAGGGGTGCAGCTGTCTGGAGGTGCTGCCTTCCTCAGTCCCACCTCATTCACTCCACAGGGCGACGGATTACCAAGTGGGGGAAAGATCTTATTCTACTTCTAGCAAAAAGACATTTTTCTGTTACCTTAATTACACTACCTTAGGGGCCCCCTATAACATATTACCAAGGTTCAATACAAAGTCATGTAAAAGTTATACAAAAATGCATAATGCAGAGATTTATCTACAACTGCATTGAGTGACTGCTCGGTGCAGTGATATAGTGACCCCTGGGTCTTTGAAAGAGGCTTTATACTGGGGGGCGGGCGAGTCGTAGGCAAGCGGGTGGGCACAGAGGTGAGCAGTGAGCCAGCAGGGGCTCTAGGGGTGGGCAGGGGGGTTTCTGGCAGGGGAGGGAGGAGGTGAAAGGAGGCGAGTGGTGGGTGGGGGACTGACTAGCAGGAGATGCAGCAGGCCAGCGGGGGGCTGGGGGGTGAAGAGGGGTGTGACGGTGAGATCTGGTCACCCTATGGGGCCATTTCTTCTCCCTCCCCCAAACCTTCCTTTTCAGCCCACAGCTGTTTCAGGGGGGCAGCGCTGGGGAAGGAGGGTTTGTTTCCGTGGGGTGGGCGGTGCTGCGGGGGGGTTGTTTCCACAGGGATGGGTGGCGCTGGGGAGGTGTTTCAAGGGGGCTGGGTGGCACAATTTTATATTCTTGCCTTGGGTGTAAAAATTGCTAGTTATGGCTCTGGGACCCCATATTGCGCTAGGTGCTGTACAAACCGTGGCCAACACTGGGACACCCAAGGGGGTTCCCCTCAATTTCCCTGAGCCTCTGCAGCCCAACTGCTTCAGACTCCATCGGGATCACCCCCCGCTTGCAAAAAACCCACCTTGTCAAACAGTCCTTCTTTCCTTGCCCCCTGATTCTGCTTTCACACCCTGGGCCCATCTCCTCCCTTCGTTCCGGTGAGCAGAGATGGAGGCAACTTCACCCACTGGAGCCAGCCCCAGCGAGCGCTGCAGCCTGCCCGGGGGAGTGTTTGCAGACACAGGAAGGGAGCAGCTGGGAGCAGCAGGTGCTGGGAAGGAGGCATGAGAACAAATGGGGGAGGAGGGCAGCTCCTGGGGGCGGGGCTCCGGCACAGCCCGGGGGCCGGGCAGCTCCTGGGGGGTGGGCTCCGGCACAGCCCGGGGGCGGGGCAGCTCCTGGAGGCGGGGCTCTGGTACAGCCCGGGGGCCGGGCAGCTCCTGGGGGGCGGGGCTCCGGCACAGCCCAGGGGCGGGGCAGCTCCTGGGGGGCGGGGCTCCGGTACAGCCCAGGGGCGGGGCAGCTCCTGGGGGCGGGGCTCCGGCACAGCCCAGGGGCCGGGCAGCTCCTGGGGGGTGGGCTCCGGCACAGCCCGGGGGCGGGGCAGCTCCTGGAGGCGGGGCTCTGGTACAGCCCGGGGGCCGGGCAGCTCCTGGGGGGCGGGGCTCCGGCACAGCCCGGGGGCGGGGCAGCTCCTGGGGGGCGGGGCACCGGTACAGCCCGGGGGCGGGACAGCTCCTGGTGGTGGGGCACTGGCACAGCCCGGGGGCGGGGCAGCTCCTGGGGGCGGGGCTCGTGGACAGCCCGGGGGCGGGGCAGCTCCTGGGGGCGGGGCTCTGGCACAGCCCGGGGGCGGGGCAGCTCCTGGGGGCGGGGCTCTGGTACAGCCCGGGGGTGGGGCACCTCCTGGGGCGGGGCTCTGGCACAGCACAGGGGCGGGGCAGCTCCTCGGGGCGGGGCTCTGGCACAGGTCGGGGGCGGGGCAGCTCCTGGGGGCGGGGCTCTGGCACAGGCCGGGGGTGGGGCAGCTCCTGGGGGCGGGGCTCTGGCACAGCCCGGGGGCGGAGCAGCGCCTGGGGGCGGGGCTCAGGCACAGACCGGGGGCGGGGCAGCTCCTGGGGGCGGGGCTCTGGCACAGCCCGGGGGCGGGGCAGCTCCTGGGGGTGGGGCTCTGGCACATTGTGAGGCAGGAGCCCGGGCTCAGCAGCTGCTCCCTGGTGGCCACGTGCTGCCAGAAGCGCTGGAGCCGCCGGGGCCAGAGCGGAGCCGCTGTTCTCAGCTGCAGCAGGAGCTGCCCCCGGCCCCGCTGGGCTCCAGGTGGGGACAGAGCCTGGGGCCCGGGGCTCCTCTGGGTGCGGCTGGTGGGGTGGGAGGGGAGGGGAGAGGCCGGAGCTGCAGGCGGGGACGGGCGGTGGGGCAGGCGGGGGGTTGATCGGTCTCTGGGCACCAGGGGAGCCCAGGGGCAGAGTGTGTGTGTGAGTGTCCTGGGCCCAGGCGTGCGCATGGGGGGGAGCCCCAGCACCCCAATGCCCTGAGCCCCGGCTGGGGAGGCTGCTCCCCCCCCTCCCGTGGGGGCGGGAGAGGAGCCGAGCTGGAGTGGGGGGAGGAGAAGCCCCCCGACTGGGCTGGAGCCACGCTGGGGTGGGGAGGAGAAGCCCCGGGCCCCTGCAGGAGCTGCAGTGTGGGGCAGGGGGGGGAGAAGCGCCAGGCTGGGGCAGGGGAGGAGAAGCTCCGCTGGGTTGGGGGGCGGAGCCCAGACCCCAGCAGGAGCTGCATGGGGGGGAGGAGAACCCCGGGCCCTGGCAGAAGATGTGGGGCTGAAGTCCCCGGCTCGAGAGCCCCAGCCACCTTAGTGGCAGAAGTTGCAGGGCTGAAGCCCTGACCCCCCCCCTGTGTGGAGCTGGCCTGAGCCCCTCTTGCTCCCATCCCCCCTGTGGAGCTGGCTCCCACTCTCCGGCTGTGGAGAAATTCAGCCCAAATCTCCCCATGTTGGTATCTCCATTTCCCCCCCCCCATCACCCAGCCATGGATGGATTTAGCCCAGGAGGCAGGGTCAGTGTTGGCCCCATTGGGCAGGTGGGATCTAGGGCACAAGGAGGTGAAGTGACTTTCCCAAGGCTGAGCAGGGATCTGTGGCAGAGCAGAGACTCAAACCCAGAACATCTGACCCTGAGTCCTGTGCCTTAACCACTAGGCAACCTTCCCCCCGAAGGAGAGGGAACCTCCTCTGCCACTTTGAGTGTGTGGGTGGGAGCAGCCACTAGACAGAGCTGCCAGGATGTGGGGAAGGGGGTTGGATAGTTGGAGGGGTGATTAGCGGTTGGGGGGGGGGCCTGTGGAGGGGGCAGTCAGGGGACAAGGAGCAGGAGGGTTGGATGGGTTAAGGGTTCGGGGGGTGCCTGTCGGGCGGTGGAGCGGGATTGGAGCAGACAGGGAGCAGAGGGGGTTGGATGGATCGGGATTTCTGGGGGCCTGTTGGGGTGGGGAGTGGTTGGATGGGGCGTGGGAGTCCCCGGGGTCTGTCTGGGGGCAGGGGTGTGGATAAGGGTCAGGGGGACAGGTAGGGGGTAGGGTCCTAGGGAGGCAGTTACAGTGGGGGGGGTCTCAGGAGGGGGCAGTCAGGGGACAAGGAGCAGGGGGGGGTTGGGGGTTCTGAGGGGGGCAGCCAGGGGGCAGGAAGGGGGAGGCAGTGGATGGGGTGGGGCTAGGGCGGGGCTCCCTGGGTGCACACCCTAATGAAATGTGCTGCACACGCCTATGATCACGGGGGTGAGCCACTTGCATCCTTTTCCTGTTTGTGCCGTTTCTTTCCGTCTCAAAATCTGAGAACAATTCTCTCTGGTTCTTCCCCTTCTCTCTCCCCTCCCCACATGTGGCTAGAAAATCCAAGGAGATTCCCTCGTTTTCCCTAAAATTATTGACTCTCTAGTCTCTTATTTTCCCTATTTTCTCTGTAATTCTTAAATTCTCCTCAGCTTTGGGATGTGAACCCAGCCCATTTATCTGCAGCAATTTGTCCTTGGGTAGGTGGAATTTGCTGTCCTGTGTCACTCCCCCAGCGTGGGTGGGGGTTAGTAGGTGCTGGCTGGGTGAGCCTGCAGACGTGGCTGCCTCTGGGGGTGAGATGGGGGGGCCGATCTCTGCCAGCGACAGGACATGGCCGCACAGGAGGGGAAGGGAGGAGCCAGTATCCCTATGGAGCCTGCCCAGCCCCTTTGGTTCTGCTCCTTTCCAGCATTTTGTTCAGAGACTTTATTACTGGGGAGGCTGAAAAATCTCCCTGTGGGCTTAGCCTGGCAGGAGGGGCCAGGTCTCCCCTGCAATAAAGAGATGGAGCATGTTCCCAGCATGGCAGAACCTAGGCTGTGTCTCTGCAGGGAAAGATCCTGCGGGAATCGTGATGTGACATGAACTAAAGCCTGTTCTGAAACCTCCACAGTTGCCCTTCTCGCCCTGCCAGGCTGCAGGATGTCGTCCATGTTTCGCTCCAGCTCGTCCCATCCTCCCATGGGACAGGGAAGGGAAATGGCTGCAGTGGAGCCAGCTCAGGTAGGGATTGTTGGGCGGGGGGGTTCTGGTGGGTTCCTGCTGAAGGGACAGCAAATACACAGGAGGTGGGAGGCTTGGGCAGTCTGGCTTGGAGGTTGGAGTAGCCAAAACATTCACAGGTGGAGAATGGGAGGAGGCCAGGGTGTAGCAAATCTGTTGGGACTTGTTTAATATGCGGCTTCCATTCTAGGAACAGACCCAAGTAGCTCTTGTGTCATACAGGAGGCCTGTGATATGCAGGGAGTCAGATTAGATGCTCTAATGGTCTCTTCTGGCCATAAAGTCGACTAATTTCTGGCAAACTGAGTGTAGCATTGGGAGCAGCGTCTGAGGTTTCCCTGTCTAGCCGGCTTGCTGCCTAGAACGAACGCTCCTTGAGTGGGGTGATCCACAGGGAGTAGCTCAAACCTCCAAAGTGCCTGGGCAGGGGCAGGACATTAGCACAGCAAGGGAGGGGTGTGGCAGTGACATCACAAAGGCCTTTGGCAGGACCTCAGACTATTGGTCCAAGGTGGTGGGGAGGTGGTGACCTCACAGAGAGATGCTGACATCAGCCAGGCAGGACCGGGGCGAGGGGCCAGGGAAACCTCAGAGACCCCTGTGGCTTTGCTTCAGCAGGTCTCCTTCTCCAGGTCTCTCTTTGAAGACTGAGAGAGTATTCGGGTACACGGACGTGAGCGCCAGGAGGAACCTCTTTCGAGTTTTCTCCTTCCCTTTCAGTGATTTTACTAGAAAACAGCCGTCCCTGTTTAGAAGGTAAGAGCCTCCTGGAGGTTTGAAACCTGTTCAGTCTGATCCAGCTGGTGACAGTTGAATTCTAGGCATGGAAAACACGAGCTTAAGGAGGCAGAATTTTATTCCGCACCTGGGATTTTGTCCCTTAGAATCACTGGGGAGATTAGGGTTTGTCCTTTTTGTTTCACCTTTTCCTCCATCCCTCCCTCCCTCCTTTCTCTTTGTCTCTTGCTTCTTTTGTCCTTTTTCCTGTTCTCCTCCCAACACCAGGAGGTAGGGCTGTGTGTGTGTGTGTGTGTGTTGCGGGGGAGTGCTCTGCAGCTCCCACTGTGGGAGGTCCACCCAAAAATGTGGGGCTGAAATAGTGCTCGGGCAGTGATCCCCACCAGTGACCTGGGCCATCCTTTGGGTTCTCTGGTGAGAATCCTCAGCCTCCCGTCCTCAGTCTCTACCCTGATTGGCTGAGCAGGGGGTTATTGACAGGGAGGAGACTCAGGTCTTTGTTGTTCTCTTTTAAGACCAAGGAAATAAGTCAGAACCAGTTCTATGTTTGATGAATTTTGCTGCTTCTCTACATTAATGGTCTCTGAGCAGTTCATGATTCTCTCAAATGTTGCAGTTTTCCTCAAATACTTGCTGAATAATTCGTGTGCACTGTTGTTGGTCTGGAGCTCATCTTTGAGCACTTTATTCAGGTCATTCAGTGTATGAAATTCAAGATCCGATGGTTAGATTGAAAATCAGGGCTTTTGGGTCCTATTCCCAACTCTGCCCCTGACTGGCTGTGTGACCTAAGAGAAGTCAATTCTCCTTTCTCAGCCTGAGCTTCTCTCTCTTTCGAGTAGGGGTAATAATGATCCGCTCCTACCTAGCTCAACACAGTCACTCTTCCCCAGCACACACACTTTCTCTTCCCAGAACACAAACAGTCTCTACCCCGCCACGCACACTGCAGTTGAAAAGCAGCTGGCAATCTAGTAAGATGCCCGTGGAACGGTGGGATAGAGAAACCTGCATCATGTGATGCTGTACCAGTCTGTGAGGCATTGCAAACCCTTCCCAAAACACCCTGCAGCCAGTTGCACAGTGGGATAGTTGCCCACAGTGCACTGCTCTCTCTTGCCATCCAAGAACTGCTAGCATGAATGTGCTCTGGTGACACAAGGGGCATAGGAAGGACATTCAATAGCTGTTTTAACTAAATACTTTAACTAAAGCAGCAATGCTGGGGGGTTGGTGGCTTCTTTGTTTCCTCACCCTGGAGTAAACTCAGTTTTTTATTCCATTCTTGATGCTTCATGGAATAACAACAGACGACCGAAGAAAGACGTGGACAGGGTGGGTCTCAGGGGAGGGGCAGAGAGGTTCGAGCGGTGGGCAGAGCAGGTCTCGGAGGTGGGGGCAGTGGGCAGGGCAGGTCTCAGGGGAGAGGCAGAGAGGTGTGGGTGGTGGGCAGGGTGGGTTGCAGGGATGGGTCAGAGCGGTGGCGGCTGGTGGGCAGACCTTGTGGTAGGGGGTGGAGAGGCACGAGCAGCAGGCAGGAAGGCCTTGGGGGAGGAGAGGAGCGAGCGAAAGGTGGCTCAGCCGTCCTCAGCCAAAGAGGAAGAGCGGGGGGTGGGAAGTGGCCAAACAGGAGCAAGGGGGGAGCACAGGGGGGGCCTCAGAGAGAGGAGAAGGGGGGGGCAGTGCCATGGTCTGGGCACCAATGGGCCCCCCACTTCTAGGGAGCTTCCAGCGCTCACACCCAGCCTCCCCAAATGCAAGAGCCATAGGCCACCTATTCTCTTCATCTTCACTAACCAAGCCCCTCCACAAGCTATGTTGATGGAAGAAGCCCTCATGTTGGCACAGCGCTATCTGCACTGGGGTTAGGCTGATATAACTGCATTGCTTAGGGAGGTAAATTTTTTACACCCCTGAGTAATGTAGTTACACCGATCTAATTTTGTAGTGTAGACCTGTCCAAAGAACCTTGGGAGATAAACTTCACCTGCTCCTCTGCTTTACTGAATCCAAACACCAGCAAAGCTTGTCAGGCCTAGATGGGGGTTGGCAGAGAGTCAGGTGTGTGCAGACATGATCCCTTCAGCAACTGTAGGCACCATGGCTTAGCTGGCTAAAACCACTGTTTTGTATACAGGAGATCCTGGGTTCAAGTTCCAGTGGTACCTTACTGAGTTGCTTTTGGGGCACCTGGTATTGGCTACTGTCAGAAGACAAGATTCAGAGCTAGATGGACCTTCGGTGTAGCCTAGTGTGGTTTTTCTTATGGTTTAAATTACACTCACAGGCACTGAGGATAGAGTTACTGAAAGTTTGGGAGTTAGGAGCTGATAGGTCAGTGGTCCAGTCCCCTCACAGACAACCCCGTCCCTCTGGGACAGGGGCAGGTCTGAGCTCTCACACCAAATGCTCATTGTGGCTGCCAGAATCTGTGGGCAGCTCCTTTAGTTTATGCCGAGGGTTGAGTCCTGCTTTGTGCACCGAGTCTGAGAATGAAAATCCTAAACCGCCCTTTGAAATAACAAAAGCAGCGGGACGTGTTTCTGTCCCTGCCCCGGAGCAGACAGACCAATGGAGAAATGCCATGAGTCCAGGGTAATACTCCCCTGCGGTTTTACCATTTCCACTTGCTAAACTCCCTCCCAACCTTCTGGGCTCCTGGAGCAGGGGACTGAGCCTGAGCCGAGACACGGACACTGCAACTTTACAGCCCAAGCCGCATGACCCTGATTAATGTGATACAGGCCAGTCGTGGGTGTTTCATTGCACTGGAGACGTAGCCTAATGTTATGTCTACACTGCGATTAACACACCCAGGGCACCTGTCGCAAAGCCCGGGTCAGCTGACTCAGGGTTATGGGGCTTGTGGTGCAAGACTATAAAATTACAGTGCAGACAGATGGACTTGAGCCCACCCATGAGGGGTGAGGGTTTCTGAATCCAGGCTTCAGTGTGAACACAAATATCCGCACCACAGTTTTTAGCCTCTCAGCTTTAGCTTCAAATCTAAGAAACCTTCTGTTTTACTGGCTGGCTGAGAGTCACGGTGAATGGCAGGAAGTGGGGGAGGTGCAGGGCCCTGTCTCCCCCAAACTTCATGGTACAGTTACATCTGGAAAGTAACTTAAAATTTCTATGAAATCATGTTAGTGAGTCACATACATGATTGTGATCGGTAAACATAAATGCCAAAATAACTAGAAAAATGTCCTGTTCTTAAATAAAGAGAAAAAACCTTAATCACGTATATAAAAGTAAGTAAATACGTTGTCAGTGGAGTGAAAAACAATTGACTAAAATAGAGGAGATAATGGCAGTAACAGAGAGTGTGTCTGTTAAGTAAAATCTGCTTCCTTTCTCTATATTTATTTATCTCTGCTAAAGAGAGGGTGCAAAGTATCAAACTTGTGTTTCTGACACCTGCATCAAAGCTCCAGAACTGATACCTCAAGGCTTGGGATAGGGAATATCTTGCTGTATTAACTCGTGATTGTTCTAAATTTACTCTTAAATTTAATGTGGCTGTAATTGGAGTCAGTATATATTTATCTTTCTTTATATAACAATTAGATACAGAGCTTGTCAGTGAATTTCTAAGTTATTTTCTGAAAAAAACCCTACAGTTTTCAGGTGCCTCAGTAGCCCCTGGGATCACAGTTAAAGTTGCCCCTGCCCCAAAATCTGAAATGGCCCCTGGTGAGCCAGGAGCGGCCACAGGGCTGCAGGGTATCTGGGGCTCCGGCAAGACGCAGCCCCCGTGTGAGAGCGCAAAGCCCGGCTTGAGCTGCAGGCAGAGCATCAGGCACCACAGGCCACAGCAGCAGTGTAGGAGTAAGGGTGGGAATGGCAGCCAGTGATTTTAGTTTTCTGTTCATTTATTGTGTGGTGTTATAAATAACTAACACGTTATGTCACATGGAATCACTGTGTGCTAAATAGAGAATCGATTGGTCGGTCTGTAGCGAGAATAATCATGTATTAGGTATCTACGTAAATAGGGCTGACAGGCAAGGCCTGTAGGCTGAGACCTGCAAGATTTTAGCTTCGCTATTTTAGGCCTTGGAGCTAAGAAATGCTGACAGAAGTAAATGGCCGAGGAATAACCCAATGCCCTAAGATGATGGGAAAAGAGGTACCAAGTGGGAACAGGGTGAACAATTAGCCAGAAGATTAATTTTAAATACAAAAATTCTGGAAAGGCACCTCTGTTTCCAAATGTGCCTTAATCACAGGACACAGGTTGTGTGTCAATGCTAATGAGGTATAATCAGAATCACGTTATAAAAAGGGGGTGCCCAGAGCGGGAAAACTGAGCTCCCTATGGGAAACTCCAGCAGGAACCATCCCTCTACTGATGATCAACCCATGAGAGACACATCAGACCCTAATACTATTGTTCAGGATGTGAGTAGAACTAGAGGTGTAACTTTTGCACAGGTCTTTATAGAATTTCTGTGTGCTTGGGTTGTCATAACCTTAACTGTAACTTTAATAAAACTTGTAAAACCGACTAGAACTTGTGCTTGTGAGTGTCTGTGTGGTCACTTCCCTTGGTCTTTGCGTGTTCCAAAAGACTGTACATTTGAAGCAAGTAGCAGAAGCGACTTTCACTCTGTTAAGCTTGAAACTGTCGCCACCAGAGCCGACCCCGCGGAGGTGTAATGCCACATTACAAACTGCACTTTACATAAAATAAAAGGCTGCGCAATACACCACACAGCAGGCCACCCTCACTTCTGCGCTGCTGCTGGCGGTGGCACGGCCTTCAGAGCTGGGCGCTCGGCCAGCAGCCGCTGCTGTGAGGCCGCCCTGCCAGTGCTGAATTTGTGCCAGGGCTGAGCTCTGGTGCCTCTTTCAATACAAATTAAGCCCTAGAGGGAGGTATCAGGGTCTGGACGTGATGGTGGGGAGCCCGTGAGGGCCAGGGAGGATGGAGGGCACCAAAATACAAGTTCACCCAGGGCCCCATTTTCTCTAAGGCCAGCCCTGGAGCTGGGTATGGGGGAGGGGCACATCCCCTAAGGCCGTGGTTCTCAGCTAGGGGTCCCTGGGCCTCTGGGAGGCTGCGAGCAGGTTTCAGGGGGGCCTCCAAGCAGGGCCCTTGTCAGACTCGCTTGGACCCAGGGCAGAAAGCCCAAACCTCCCTGCCTGGGGCTGAAGCCTGGGGGCCGTGAGCCCTGCCACCAGGGGCTGAAGCCAAAGCTTGAGCAGTTAGCTTTGCGGGGGGGCCTGTCACATGGGGCCCCAGGCAACTGCCCTGGTTGCCGCCCCCTAACGCCAGCCCTGGCTTTTATATGCAGAGAACCAGGCACATGCAGGGCCGTGGAGTTTTTATAGCACGTTGGGGGGCCTTAGAAAGAAAAAGGTTAAGAACCTCCCCGTCCCCCAAGCCTCCCTGGTGGGTGCCCCTCACATCTCACAGCAGCCGCTGGTTAATCAGGTCAGGTTCCAGCCCTGGGAGACTGGCCAATTTTCCTAGCCCCACCGAGGGGGGTTGTTTCCTGTTCCACAAATTAGAGCATTTCCACCCGCTTACCTCGTGGGTCTGTTCCTAGAATGGAAGCCACATATTGAACAAGTCCCAACAGGTTTGCTACACCCTGGCCTCCTCCCATTCTCCACCCTGGGAATTTTTTGGCAAACTCCAACCCCCAAACCAGGCTGCCCAAGCCTCCCACCTCCGGTGCGTTTGCTGTCCCTCCCCTCCAGCAGGAACCCACCAGCAACCCCCCCATAATCCCTACCTGAGAAGGCTCCACTGCAGCCGTTTCCCTTCCCTGTCCCATGGGAGGATGGGATGAGCTGGAGCGAAACATGGACGACATCCTGCAGCCTGGCAGGGCGAGAAGGGCAGTTGTGGAGGTTTCAGAACAGGCTTTAGTTCATGTCACATCACGATTCCCCCAGGATCTTTCCCTGCAGAGACCAGCCTAGGTTCTGCCATGCTGGGAACATGCTCCATCTCTTTATTGCAGGGGAGACCTGGCCCCTCCTGCCAGGCTAAGCCCACAGGGAGATTTTTCAGCCTCCCCAGTAATAAAGTCTCTGAACAAAATGCCGGAAAGGAGCAGAACCAAAGGGGCTGGGCAGGCTCCATAGGGACACTGGCTCCTCCCTTCCCCTCCTGTGCGGCCATGTCCTGTCGCTGGCACAGATCAGCCACCCCATCTCCCCCCCGCAGAGGCAGCCGTGTCTGCGGGCTCCCCCAGCCAGCACCTACTAACCACCACCCACGCTGGGGGAGTGAAACAGGACAGCAAATTCCACCTACCCAAGGACAAATTGCTGTAGATAAACGTGCTGGGTTCACATCCCAAAGCTGAGGAGAATTTAAGAATTATGGAGAAAATAGGGAAAATGAGAGACTAGAGAGTCAATAATTTTAGGGAAAATGAGGGAATCTCCTTGGATTTTCTAGCCACATGTGGGGAGGGGAGAGAGAAGGGGAAGAACCAGAGAGAATTGTTCTCAGGTTTTGAGATGGAAAGAAAAGGCACAAACAGGAAAAGGATGCGAGTAGCTCACCCCTGTGACCATAGGCGTGTGCAGCACATTTCATTAGGGTGTGCACCCAGGGAGCCCCGCCCTAGCCCCACCCCATCCACTGCCTCCCACTTCCTGCCCCCCTCAGAACCGCCAACCCCCCCTGCTCCTTGTCCCCTGACTGCCCTCTCCTGAGACCCCCCCATTGTAACTGCCTCCCTAGGACCCGTACCCCATACCTGTCCCCCTGACCCTTATCCACACCCCTGTCCCCAGACAGATCTCTGGGACTCCCACGCCCCATCCAACCACTCCCCACCCCCTGACAGGACCCCCAGAACTCCCGATCCATCCAACCCCCTCTGCTCCCTGCCTGCTCCAATCCCGCTCCACTGCCCGACAGGCACCCCCCGAACCCTCAACCCATCCAACCCCCCTGCTCCTTGTCCCCTGACTGCCCTCTCCTGAGATCCCCCCACTGTAACTGCCTCCCTAGGACCCTACCCGTCCCCCTGACCCTTTATCCACACCCCCGCCCCCAGACAGACCCCCGGGACTCCCACGCCCCATCCAACTGCTCCCCACCCCCTGACAGGACCCCCAGAACTCCCGATCCATCCAATTCCCTCTGCTCCCTGCTTGCCTCGAACCCCCACCACCCTCCACTAGGCACCCCCCGAACCCTCAACCCATCCAACCCCCCCCCGTTCCTTCTCCCCTGACCACTCCCTCCAGAGACCCCCCAACCCCTAATCACCCCCAACCCCCCTCCCCACCTCCTGGCAGCTCTGTCTAGTGGCTGCTCCCACCCACACACACAAAGTGGCAGAGGAGGTTCCCTCTCCTTCGGGGGGAAGGTTGCCTAGTGGTTAAGGCACAGGACTCAGGCTCAGGCGTTCTGGGTTTGAGTCTCTGCTCTGCCACAGACTCCCTGCTTAGCCTTGGGAAAGTCACTTCACCTCGTTGTGCCCTAGATCCCACCTGCCCAAGGGGCCAACACTGACCCTGCCTCCTGGGCTAAATCCATCCATGGCTGGGTGATGGGGGGGAGGGAGGGGAATGGAGATACCAACATGGGGAGATTGGGGCTGAATTTCTCCACAGCCGGAGAGTGGGAGCCAGCTCCACAGGGGGGATGGGAGCGAGAGGGGCTCAGGCCAGCTCCACACAGAGAGGGGTCAGGGCTTCAGCCCTGCAACTTGTGCCACTAAGGTGGCTGGTGCTCCCGAGCCGGGGACTTCAGCCCCACATCTTCTGCCAGGGTCCGGGGTTCTCCTCCCTGCCCCAGGGTGGCTCCTCGCCCCCTCCATCGCCCCCCCCCCGACTGCAGCTCCTGCAGGGGCCCGGGGCTTCTCCTCTCCCCCGCCAGCTCGGCTCCTCTCCCCCCCGCGGCTTCTGCCGGTATCTGGAGCTTCTCCGCCCCCAAACCTCCCCCTGCCCCAGCCCCAGCCCAGCTGGGCTCCCCGGGGCACCCGCCGCTGCTGTGGCCAGAGCCGAGCCTGGCGGGCAGGGAGCAGCGATTCACGCGGGGGCCCTGGCAGAGCCCCCAGCCCGAGCGGGACGGGGCAGCCCCAGGGGAGCGGGGGGGCTCTGCTGCTGCTGGCCCCGCCCCCCCCACCGACCCCTGGGGCTGTTTGGGGGGACTCACTCAGCCCCCCAGGAGTGGGGGGGGAGCAGCGGAGCGGAGCCTGCCCAGCAAACAGCTGATCGCAGCTGCACCCAGGCCGCCCCCGGGGAAAAGCTCAGCGGAGGAGGCACCACAAGCTGCCGGCAGCGGGTCAGTCCCGGGGGGGCTGAGCACCCACCTGCAGCCTCCTCCCCCCCCCCAGAGCCCCCACGGGAGGGGGGGGAGCAGCCTCCCCAGCCGGGGCTCAGGGCATTGGGGTGCTGGGGCTCCCCCCATGCGCACGCCTGGGCCCGGGACACTCACACACACACTCTGCCCCGGGGCTCCCCTGGTGCCCAGAGACCGATCAACCCCCCGCCTGCCCCACCGCCCTTCCCCGCCTGCAGCTCTGGCCTCTCCCCTCCCGCCCCACCAGCCGCACCCAGGGGAACCCCGGGCCCCAGGCTCTGTCCCCACCTGGAGCCCAGCGGGGCCGGGGGCAGCTCCTTGCTGCAGCTGAGAACAGCGGCTCCGCTCCGGCCCGGGCGGCTCCAGCGCTGCTGGCAGCACGTGGCCACCAGAGAGCAGCTGCTGAGCCCGGGCTCCTGCATCACAATGTGCCAGAGCCCCGCCCCCAGGAGCTGCCCCGCCCCCGGGCTGTGTCAGAGCCCCGCCCCCTGGAGCTGCCCCGCCCCCACTCTGCGCCAGAGCCCCGCCCCTGGCCAGTGCCAGAGCCCCGCCCACAGGAGCCGCCCCGCCCCCGGGCTGTGCCAGAGCCCCACCCCCAGGAGCCACCCCGCCCCCGGGCTGTCCCAGAGCCCCGCCACCAGGAGCTGCCCCGCCCCCGGGCTATGCCAGAGCCCCGCCCCCGGGCTGTGCCAGAGCCCCGCCTCCAGGAGCTGCCCCCCACCGCTGGGATTTGTTCTCCTGCCTCCTTCTTCCCAGCACCCACCGCTCCCAGCTGCTCCCTTCCTGTGTCTGCAAACACCCCCCCGGGCAGGCTGCAGCGCTCGCTGGGGCTGGCTCCAGTGGCTGAAGTTGCCTCCATCTCTGCTCACCTGGGGGGAGGCACAAAGACAGGAGATGGTCCCAGGGTGTGAAAGCGGAATTAGGGGTCAGGGAAAGAAGGACTGCTTGGAAAGGTGGGTTTTTTGCGGGGGGGGGGTGATCCAGATGGAGTCAGAAGCAGTTGGGCAGCAGAGGCTCAGGGAAATTGAGGGGGACCCCCTGGGTGTCCCAGTGTTGGCCAGGGATTGTACAGCACCTAGCGCAATATGGGGTCCCAGAGCTGTAACTAGCTATTTTTGCACCCAATGCAAAAATATAAAATTGCGCCACCCATAGGGTACAGGTGGGGGAGGGGGAGCCCAGGGCTGGGGCAGCAGAGGGTGTGTGGGTGGGGGAGCACTGGTGGGGAGGGGGGAGCACAGAGCTGGGGCAACATGGGGTGTGGGGGGGGGAAGAGCCCATGGCAGGAGGGTGCAGGTCAGGGGGGCAGAGCCCAGGGCTAGGGTGGCAGGGGGGAGGCCCAGAGCGGGGACAGCAGAGGGTTCAAATGGGGGGGGAGCCCAGGGGTTGGGCAGCAGGAGGGTGTGGGTGGGAGCAGCTAAATTTTTTTTTCCTTTGGGTGGCAAAAAAACTAGAGCCGGCCCTGCCTCCACGCACTGTGAGGTAGGTAGGAGCGGATCATTATTATCCCTACTCGAAAGAGGGAGAAGCTAAGGCTGAGAAAGGAGAATTGACTTGTCTGAGGTCACACAGCCAGTCAGTGGCAGAGTTGGGAATAGGACCCAAGAGCCCCGATTTTCAAACTAACCATCGGATCTTGAATTTCAGACATTGAATGACCTGAGTAAAGTGCTCTCAGATGAGCTCCAGACCAACAACAGTGCACAGGAATTATTCAGCAAGTATTTGAGGAGAACTGCAATGTTAGAGAGAATCATGAACTGCTCAGAGACCATTAATGCAGAGAAGCAGCAAAATTCATCAAACACAGAACTGGTTCTGACTTATTTCCTTGGTCTTGAAAGAGAACAACAAGGATCTGAGTCTCCTCCCTGTCAATAACCCCCTGCTCAGCCAATCAGGGTAGAGACTGAGGACGGGAGGCTGAGGGTTCTCACCAGAGAGCCCAAAGAATGGCCCAGGTCACTGATGGGATCACTGCCCGAGCACTATTTCAGCCCCACATTTTTGTGTGGACCTCCCACAGTGGGAGCTGCAGAGCCCTCCCCCGCCACACACACACACACACACACACACCCCTACCTCCTTGGTGTTGGGAGGGGAACAGGAGAAAGGACAAAAGAAGCAAGAGACGAAGAGAAAGGAGGGAGGGAGGAAAAGGGGAAACAAAAAGGACAAACCCCAATGACCCCAGTGATTCTAAGGGACAAAATCCCAGGTGCAGAATAAAATTCTGCCTCCTTAAGCTCGTGTTTTCCATGCCTAGAATTCAACTCTCACCAGATGGATCAGACTGAACAGGTTTCAAACCTCCAGGAGGCTCTTACCTTCTAAACAGGGACGGCTGTTTTCTAGTAAAATCACTAAAAGGGAAGGAGAAAACTCGATAGAGGTTCCTCCTGGCGCTCAAGTCCGTGATCCCGAATACTCCCTCAGTCCTCAAAGAGAGACCTGGAGAAGGAGACTTGCTGAAGCAAAGCCACAGGGGTCTCTGAGGTTTCCCTGGCCCCTCGCCCCTGTCCTGCCTGGCTGATGTCAGCATCTCTCTGTGAGGTCACCACCTCCCCACCAACTTGGACCAATAGTCTGAGGTCCTGCAAAAGGCCTTTGTGATGTCACTGCCACACCCCTCCCTCGCTGTGCTAATGTCCTGCCCCTGGCCAGGCACTTTGCAGGTTTGAGCTACTCCCTGTGGATCACCCCACTCAAGGAGCGTTCGTTCTAGGCAGCAAGCCGGCTAGACAGGAAAACATCAGACGCTGCTCCCAATGCTACACTCAGTTTTTCAGAAATTAGTCGACTTCATGGCCAGAAGAGACCATTAGAGCATCTAATCTGACCCCCTGCATATCACAGGCCTCCTGTATGACACAAGAGCTACTTTTGGGGCAAACACATTCCAGAAAGGCATCTAGTCTTCATGAAATGACATCAAGAGATGGAGAATCCACCACTTTCCTTGGTAGCTTGTTCCTGTGGTGAATCATCCTCGCTGGTGAATATTTGTGCCTTTGTTGTAATATGAATTTGTCTCTTTTCATCTTCCAGCCATTGGGTCTTGTTAGGCCTTTCTCTGCTCAATTCAAGAGCCCTTTAATACCCAATCTTTTCTCTCCATTAAGGCACTTCAACACTTCAGTGAAGTCACCTTTCAATCTTCTTTTGATCAGCTAAACAGGTTGAGCTCTTTCAATAGCTCCCTAGAAGGCATTTTTCTCCAGCCCTCAGAACATTTGGTGGCTCTTTGCTGCCCCAGCTCCAGTTTCACAACATCTTTTTCACATGAGGACACCAAAACTGGAGGCAGTATTCCAGTATCAGTCTCGCTGATGCCGTGTCACTTCTTGTAATGTTATTGACATAATCTGTAACTGTATAGATCACTGCTGCGACCACGGTTCTATATTTGCAGCCAATATTGTCGAAAGGTTGTTGTATAAGGGGTCTATGGAGAGGTTCTGATTGGCTGATTATAATGATGCTATCTCTAGATGTGTATCATTTTTGTAGTTGACGTTATGAATATTGGCTCTATGCTGCCCGTATTTCAAACTTGTGCTCTGCTTCCAGGGAACACCCCAGCCAGACAAGTTGGTGTCAGTTCTGCCTAGAACGAACGCTCCTTGAGTGGGGTGATCCACCTGGAGTAGCTTAAACCTCCAAAGTGCCTGGCCAGGGGCAGGACATTGGCACAGCAAGGGAGGGGTGTGGCAGTGACATCACAAAGGCCTTTGGCAGGACCTCAGACTATTGGTCCAAGGTGGTGGGGAGGTGGTGACCTCACAGAGAGATGCTGACATCAGGGAGGCAGGACAGGGGCGAGGGGCCAGGGAAACCTCAGAGACCCCTGTGGCTTTGCTCCAGCAAGTCTCCTTCTCCAGGTCTCTCTTTGAGGACTGAGAGAGTATTCAGGTTCACGGACATGAGCGCCAGGAGGAAACTCTTTCGAGTTTTCTCCTTCCCTTTTAGTGATTTTACTAGAAAACAGCCATCCCTGTTTAGAAGGTAAGAGCCTCCTGGAGGTTTGAAACCTGTTCAGTCTGATCCATCTGGTGACAGTTGAATTCTAGGCATGGAAAACAGGAGCTTAAGGAGGCCGAATTTTATTCTGAATTTTATTTGATCCCCACCAGTGAGCTGGGCCATCCTTTGGGCTCTCTGGTGAGAACCCTCAGCCTCCCTTCCTCAGTCTCTACCCTGATTGGCTGAGCAGGGGGTTATTGACAGGGAGGAGACTCAGGTCCTTGTTGGTCTCTTTTAAGACCAAGGAAATAAGTCAGAACCAGTTCTATGTTTGATGAATTTTGCTGTTTCTCTATATTAATGGTCTCTGAGCAGTTCATGATTCTCTCTAACATTGCAGTTCTCCTCAAATACTTGCTGAATAATTTCTGTGCACTGTTGTTGGTCTGGAGCTCATCTGAGAGCACTTTATTCAGGTCATTCAATGTCTGAAATTCAAGATCCGATGGTTAGTTTGAAAATCAGAGCTCTTGGGTCCTATTCCCAACTCTGCCACTGACTGGCTGTGTGACCTCAGACAAGTCAATTCTTCTTTCTCACATGTAGCTTCTCCCTCTTTCAAGGAGGGATAATAATGATCCGCTCCTACGTACCTCACGGTGGGTGGAGGATGGGGATCCATTGGAGAGTGTCACTAGGAGTAGTGCATAATATGAGGTGTCCTATCACATTTACTCAGAGCAGATTATGACATAATAGAATAGCTGAAATACTCTATTTGATTTGGTTTTTTTTTAATTTTGAAATTGTTAAGAGCAGCAACGACTTAGCTCAGACTGAAGCATCTTATCTAATGTTTGAGATCAAAGTGTCTCCTCTTTGTGTGTGACGAGACAATTTAACGCACTGTGACAAACAGGAGATGCTTTTGTTTTGCAACAAAATATTTTTGCAAAGAACTTTCATCCCACTAGTTATGATTTCGAGAAACAAACTGGTTTAGTCTGAATGGGATTTTCTGACAAACGGTTTCAATGAAATTTCCCCACCATCTCGATTCCTGGGCTCCATCCCTGCCTCTGGGGGTTTGCTGTTTGTTAGAACAGGAGTAAGGACTGGTGGCTTCTCTTTCTGGCTCTGCCACTGCCTTGCTGGCCCTTGGGTAGGTCACTTCCCTTCTCTGTGCCTCAGGTTCCTCCCCATCTGTCCAATGGGAACAGGGACAATTCTCAAGCTCTGGGCAGTCGTGAGCCTGAGTGAGAGAAGGGGCGTTAAAGCCCTCTGTGAAGGAGAAAGGGGAGTTTCTTGGTGTTTGCGCCAAGGAATTCTAAAGTTTGCTAAAATGTCTAGTCTATGGAAACAAGAAATGGTTGGGGCCAAACTTTTTAACCACTGCTTTTTTTTTAAAGCCCATTCAGGGATGTGAGTCCCTGTCTTTTAGGTACCTGGGGTTCTTTGCCAGCAGGAGAGAAGAGGTTCCTGCCTCCATTTTTGTGGCCTTAACAAACCATGTGTTGTGCCCCAGTTCTCATCTGAGATCCCTGAAAAAGAACATCTTCCCATCCATGAACAAGACAGGACCTATCTTTCAAAGGGGAACAAAGAGACCCCTGGGACTTACAGACTAGCTAGCCTCACTTCCATAGCTGGAGAGATACTGGAATACATTCGTAAAAACTCAGTTTTCCAGCAGCACCTACAGGATAATTTGGTTCTTAGGACGAGGGAGCATGGATTTGTCAAGAACAAATCATTCCAAACCAATCCTCTTTCCTTCTTTGGCAGGGTTCCGGGCCTAGTGGAGGTGGGTAAACAGTAGATGGGATCTATCTCGGGGTTACTAAGGCTTTTGACACAGTCCCGCAGGACATTCTCACAAGCAAATGAGGGAAATGCAGTCTAGATGCAATCAGTGTCATGTGGGTGCAGAGCTGGTTGAAAGCCCAGACTCCAAGGGCCCTTCTCCAGGTTTGGCTGCCCAATGGAGAGGGGGCACCTAGTGGGTCCTGCAGGGATCAGTCCGGGGTCCGGTGCTATTCAATAGTTTCATGAATGATTTGGAAAATGGAGTGGAGAGCCTGCTTCCAAAATGTGCAACTGACACCAAGCACTTTGGAGCACAGGACTGGAATTCAAAATGCCCGTAACAAATTGGAGACTTGGTCTTCTTGAGCCAAACCCCATGGCTGGGCCCCTCTCTCTAGACTGGGCTGAAGTGAAACCCCAGAGCCAGACACTCCTCCTCCTGGGCAGTGCGCTCCGACCTTGAATGGTCAGATGCTGCTTAGCGCTGTCAGAGCAGCTTTGGCTGTGGGATTCTTCCAGCACTTTCCAATAGCGGGAAGGTACGAAATCCCCATTTGCCTGCTGGGGACGGAGCCCTAGAGGGGGGAGCAACTTGCCCAGCGTCCCCCAGGAAAAGGAAAACAACCAGCAGTGGAACCAATAGGAAACCCAGCAATGGAACTCAGGAGTCCTGGGGGTGTGCTAGGGTGACCAGATGTCCCAATTTTATAGGGACAGTCCCAATTTTGGGGTCTTTTTCTTATCTAGGATCCTATTACCCCCCACTCCCTGTCCCGATTTTTCACACTTGCTGTCTGGTCACCCTCGGGTGTGCACATGTGTGGGTCCCAGCTGCTCCCTGCCCCCCTCATTGAAGCAGGCGTGCAGGGTTACTGCCCTGGGAAGTGCAGGGCACCAGTGGCCATGGGGCTGGCTGCAGGCAGGGCAGGAGCTGGCTGGAGGTAGGGTCTGGCTGCAGGCAAGGGGTGCGGGGCTGGCTGGAGACAGGGGTGTGTGGGGCTGGCTGGCTTCAGGCAGGGATGCAGTGGGGGTGCATCAGGGGTTGGCAGGGCTGGAGACAGAGGAGTGCAGGACTGGCTGGCTTCAGGCAGGGGTGAGTGGCAGGGGGTGTGGCAGGAGTTGGCTGGAGACAGGGCAGGGGGTGTGGAAGTGGCTGGCTGCAGGCAGGGCAGGGAGGATGTGGCTGGTGCAGGCAGGGCAGAGGGTGCAGGGCTGCAGGCAGGACGTGGGGTGCGGGGCTGGCCGGAGGCAGGGGCTGGCTGCGGGCAGGGCAGGGGGTGCAGGGCTGGCTGCAGACAGGCTGGCTGTGGGCAGGGCAGGGGGTGCGGGGCTGGCTGTGGGCAGGGTGTGGGGTACGGGGCTGGCTGCAGGCAGGGCAGGGGGTGTGGGGCTGGCTGCAGGCAGGGCAGGGGGGTGCAGCAGGGGTTGGCTGGAGCCGGGGCATGCGCGGCTGGCTGGAGACAGGGGCTGGCTGCGGGCAGGGCAGGGGGTGCGGGGCTGGCTGCAGACAGGGGCTGGCTGCAGGCAGGGCAGGGGGTGGGGGCTGGCAGCAGATGGGGCTAGCTGGAGGCAGGGCAGGGGGGTGCAGAGCTGGCTGCAGACAGGGGCTGGCTGCGGGCAGGGCAGGGGGTGCGGGGCTGGCCGCAGACAGGGGCTGGCTGCAGGCAGGGCAGGGGGTGCAGGGCTGGCCCCAGACAGGGGCTGGCTGCAGGCAGGGCATGGGGTGCGGGGCTGGCTGCAGGCAGGGCAGGGGGGTGCGGGGCTGGCTGGAGGCAGGGCAGGGGGGTGCGGCAGGGGTTGGCTGGAGCCGGGGCCTGCGGGGCTGGCTGGAGACAGGGGCTGGCTGCAGGGAGGGCAGGGGGTGGAGGGCTGCTGAAAATGTACTGAGAGGTATTTTAAGGTGAAGATAACACCATGGTTACCTGGTGACTGGCACATCCTGGGTTAAAGAAAGGAAGGGACCTGGAGTTAATAGTCTGAAGTATTTGTGTTACCAGCCCTGTCACTGTCTGACCCCCCTTCAGTGTGGAGCAGGTTTGTACGATCAGACTCCTGGAGAGCAGGGGCAGCTGTTTCCATGGCAGAGAGCCTGGCACTTAGGAGACTTTCTTGACTTGCTGTTTTGAAGCAATTCAGTAAAATAACGGTGGAGCTACAATGTCCGGTCCAAAATTTCAGCCCCCCCTGGTGCAAAAATGCTATTTTAGGATCTAAACAGGAGGCTTCCAGCGCTAGGACACCTGACCAGAGAGATCAGTGGGGGCGTAACAGCTGCTGACTCTGAGGGTCCTGGGCTAAATCCACTTGCAGGTGGAGGCGTTTCGATTTATTTGATCGATAATGAGGAAGGCAAAGATTTAATCGCAGGTATTTTTAGTAAATGTCATGGACAGATCATGGGCAAAACCCAAAAGCTCATTGCCCATGACCCGGCCATGACTTATACCATAAATACCCCGCATTGAATCGTGGGGAGGGAGGCCCAGGGGGTCCATGGCACCAGCTGTGGGTGCAGGGAGTCCAGGGGGCCTGTGGCACCATGTACTGGGGGAGAAGCCCCAGGGACCCACTGCCACTCCAGATGCTGCCAGGTGAGGGGAGCCCCAGAGGCCAGCCCTGCTCCGGCCACCTCGGGACAGGTGCCAGGAGCCACTGAGCTGTGGCTGCTCCTGCCACCCTTGGAACCACTGCTCAAGCTGTCCCCAGGCCAGCTGCTGGGGCAGCCACGGAGTCAGCCACAGTGGCCACTGCAGAAGTCACAGAATCTATGACTTGTGCAGCCTCCGTGACACAGAGGGATCCCTAATAAAGAGACAAACCCCTCCCTGCTGTGACTGCAGCTCCTGGAAGGAAAGAGAAGAGAGAAGGAGAGCGAGAGATTCCCTGTCACCTCTTTCCCCTGCTCCCTCCCCCTTGTATTCTGTAACCCCATCTCACTGGGTTCCCTGTGCTGGTGCCATGGGGGTGACTCTAGAGTTCTGGGGATTTGGGGGGAGGGGAAGGGGGCTCTTCACTTCTCAGCATTTCACACAAATTTGTCTTTGGGCTGAAATTTCTCCTGTTAGGCCTCTCAGTCAGAGCTGTACCCCACCCTGTTTGCGGCTGGGGGGGGGGAGGAAGCGGGGGGAGAGATGTAAATTGCAGAGCAGGCAGAGAAGTCGCCCATAAAGGGTCATATTGATGTGGTGACTGGTTCTGACCGGGGTCACACGTCCTCTGACACAGGCTCATGTGCAGAACATGGGAGCTCTGGCTTGTCCTAAATGCTGTAGAGTGTGAGTTCCTGGAAAGGGCAGGGGAGAGGGAGTAAGAGGAGAAAGGCAGAGACATTAGAGATGAGGAATTGGGGGGAGAAGAAGGAGAGAACAGAGAGATAATAAATCAGGCCTGCACAACTCGTAAAGCGGCGAGGGCCACATTCCTCCAAAGAAAACAGCTGAGGGCTGAAACCTCCCAGCCCGAGGAAACACCCCGCCCCAGGGCCGCCCAGCCCTGCGGAAACAAACCCTCCTTCCCCACCGCCGCCCCACCAAAACAGCTGTGGGCCAAAAAGGAAGGTTGGGGTGGGGAGGTGATGCTTTATTTTAAATCAACCAGGGGCTCCCAGCTAAAGAGGTGGCTGGGAGCCCTCAGGGTCAAATTAAAGTGCCCGGGGCTCCGGCGGCTGGGGGAACCCAGAGGGCCGGCTCTAGGTTTTTTGCTGCCCCAAGCAAAAAAAATTGTGGCTGTCCCCCTTCCCAGCCCTGGGCTCCCCCCGTACCCTCCTGCTGCCCCAGTCCTGGGCTCTCCCCCCACCCACCCACACACCCTGCCACCCCAGCGCTGGGCTTCCCCCTTTCTTCCCCACGAGTGCCCTCCCTGCACCCTGCTGCTGCCCCAGCCCTGGGCTCCCCCTCACCAGTCCCCCCCGACACCTCCTGCTGCCCCAGCCCTGGGTCACTGGTAACTCGCTCCCAGGGCGGGTCATTCAGCCGGAATTTTGGATGTGCACAAAACACAGACAGGATTGGTTCCCATATGGTTACAGAGCTGCAGTAAAGTGGAACAATTTTCAGCTTGTGTGATTGGAGGATATCTGGATGCATATTATAAGACTGTCCTCCATAAATGAGGAAAAGTTGAGGTGCCTTTATTATTCTTTTGTTCCACTCTTTCTTTCTATGGGGAATTTGCCAATGCAATATCACTGTCTTCCTTTCAAACAAACAAAAAGGCAATAGCTGTTGAAAATAGCAATTCCAGTCCTAATAAGCATTTCTTGCTCAATTTTATCCTACTTTTTCTACAGCAAGTTACAGTGGATCAGTATATTTGATTTGGGAGAAATGAAGTAACAGCTGCCCAAACCGAGCTTGAGCACTCCTGAATTTTGAGGTGTTCAAATCTGGAAAGCAGGTGCTGGGGGTGGGGGGGCTCCATGGGGGAGCATGGCAGCAACTGTCTGGAGCTGCACGGAGCCAGACATGCTGGTCTGAGTGGCACAGTAAGCGGTTTGGGGTTTGGAGAAGGGGTAGGGGGTTCTGGGGGGGCAGTCAAGGGCCAGGGAGCAGGGGGGTTGGATGGGGCAGAGGTTCAGAGGGGCAGTCAGGGGACAGGCAGCAATAGGATAGGCATGGGAAACCAGGAGGTTTATAAGGGGACAGGTAGGGGGTGGGGTCCTGGGGGGAAGTTGGGTGGGGTCTTAGGAGGAGGGCAGTTGGGGACAAGGAGAAGGGAGGCTTAGATGGGGCAGGGGTCTCGGGAGGGGGTAATCAGGGGACAAGGACCAGTGGTGCTTAGATAGGTCCTGGGGGGCAATTGGGGCAGGGGTCTGGGGAGGGGGCAATCAGCGGCCAGGGGCTGGAATTCAAAGGGCTCTGGGCTGCTGGCAGCCGCGGGGAGCCCAGAGCCCTCTGATTCCCGGCCGCGGCTGGGATTTAAAAGGCTCTGGGCTCCCAGCCACAGCAGGCAGCGCAGAGCCCTTTGAATCCTGGACCCCGCTGAGATTTAAAGGGCTCTGGGCTCCTTGTTCCTGCAGGCAGCCCAGAGTCCTTTGATTCCCTGCCGTGTCTGGGATTCAAAGGGCTCTGGACTGCCCGCAGAGCGCCGGGGGGGGGGGGGATTTAGAATCTCCCGGCGGGCCGCACAGTGAGGCTCCGCGGGCCGCATGTTGTGCAGGCCTGTGATAGAGGTATATAAAATCACGAGTGATGTGGAGAAAGTAGATAAGGAAAAGTTATTTACTTACTCCCATAATACAAGAACTAGGGGCCACCAAATGAAATTAATAGGCAGCAGGTTTAAAACAAATAAATGGAAGTTCTTCTTCACACAGCGCACAGTCAACTTGTGGAACTCCTTGCCTGAAGAGGTTGTGAAGGCTAGGACTATAACAGGGTTTAAAAGAAAACCTCCATGAATTTATCCAGTTAAGTCCATTAATGGCTATTAGCCAGGATGGGTAAGGAATGGTGTCCCTAGCCTCTGTTTGTCAGAGAGTGGAGATGGATGGCAGGAGAGAGATCACTTGATCATTGTCTGTTAGGTTCACTCCCTGGGCTGCTTCTGCTCTACAACTATAATTGTCTTTTTACACCAAAATCACTAACTTGAGCACCCAATTCCATATACAGTCCTAGTGGATGTAAGGCACAGGTAACTTTTGCCTCAGGGTAGCTTGTTGGCATCAACCCTCTCTCCCCCACCTGGAGCTGATGAAATTCCTGGCTGGAGGGACACACGCTCCTACAACTCAAAAGGAAAGGAGCTGATAGAAAAGATCACAGGACTGACCCCAAAGAAGGGTGAGCTGCAAAAGGCAGAAGCAGGCAACTCATCCGGCAGAGCTGAGAGACCACAGTGAAGATGGTGCAAAGTTCACTATATTGGAATTAGCAAATGTGATTTTTTTTAAAAGAAATCTTTGGGAAGCCCTAATAAAGGCATTTCTTACAGTTCTCTCCCATTTGGATTTTCTGATATCTAATAGGGAATGACATCTGATTGAAGCTTTTCCCAAATGCAGAGCATGTATAGGGTCTCTCTCCACTGTGGATTCTACGATGTCAGACAAAGTCTGAGTGCTCAGTGAAACTTTACCCGCACTCAGAGCATGTGTAGGAGATCTCTCATGTGTGGATTCTCTGATGTCTGATAAGCTGTGAGCGGTGACTGAAGCTTTTCCCGCACTCAGCGCATGTGTAGGGCGTCTCCCCGTGTGGATTCTCTGATGTGTTATAAGGTTTGAGCGCTGATTGAAGCCTTTCCCGCACTTAGCGCATGTGTAGGGCAGCTCCCCCGTGTGGATTCTCTGATGTGTAATAAGGGTTGAGCGCCGACTGAAGCTTTTCCCGCACTCAGCGCATGTGTAGGGCAGCTCCCCTGTGTGGATTCTCTGATGTCTGATGAGGGCAGAGCGCTGACTGAAACTTTTCCTGCACTCACAGCATGTGTACGGGATCTCTCCTGTGTGGATTCTCTGATGTGTGATAAGGTTTGAGCGCTGACTGAAGCTTTTCCTGCACTCAGCGCATGTGTAGGGCAGCTCCCCTGTGTGGGTTCTCTGATGTGTGATAAGGTTTGAGCGCTGACTGAAGCTTTTCCCGCACTCAGCGCACGTGTAGGGCGTCTCTCCTGTGTGGATTCTCTGATGTGTGATAAGGGCAGAGCGGTGAGGGAAGCTTTTCCCGCACTCAGCGCACGTGTAGGGCAGCTCCCCTGTGTGGATTCTCTGATGTCTGATGAGAGCAGAGCGGTGACTGAAGCTTTTCCTGCACTCAGAGCATGTGTAGGGCGTCTCTCCTGTGTGGATTCTCTGATGTGTGATAAGGGCAGAGCAGTGCCTGAAGCTTTTCCCGCACTCAGCGCACGTGTAGGGCAGCTCCCCTGTGTGGATTCTCTGATGTCTGATGAGGGCAGAGCGGTGACTGAAGCTTTTCCCGCACTCAGAGCACGTGTAGGGCGTCTCTTCAAAGTTGATTCTCTCATGTGTAATAAGGTCTGAGAGGCTACTGAAGTTCTCCTCTGGCCTCTGCTGAGTCTCAGAGGCTTTTACTTTTTCTTGGACTGCACAACTCCTGGAAACATTCCCTTTGGGTCTTCCTGATAATGTCCCATGTGGTGCTCCTTGCTCAGCATCTTCCTGCTGGGGTTTCTGCTCCTCATTCTCACGCACCATCCTATCACCTGATGGGAGACAGAGAGAATCCAGACATAGGTCACTCCCTGTGCCTGAGAGAAAGGAAATCTCAGAGACAGGAATTTTAAAAGGGATGAACAAACCAAAATATGTGCAGGAGAGATCAAACCTATCAGGAGCTGATTTTCCCCAGAGGAGAGAGGAAGGGATCAGTTTTGGTCTGCATTTCACCAGAACATGCAGGGGAAACTGGGATCAGGTAGGGATCTGCTGCCAGTTGTTAGTCAGGATAGGTGGGAAGCCATGAGTGACATCTGCCTAATTATTCCACATCTGCAGTGAACAATCCTGAACTTGGAGAGCTCACAGGGTCTTTGTAGGCATCCCAAATGTTTCCTGTATTCACGGACAGTTTTTGACTTGCTTTAACCAAGTCCTCACCTCTGCAGGCAGCTCTCGGGAGCACTTCTTTCTCAGAACCCTGGAGGTCCGGGACCCACGGCTCTTCCCCTCGTTCCAGCTGTGAAACCACATCAGGTTTGCAATTTAGAAACCCTATACCAGGCAAAGAAAACCAGGAAGGTCAGTGGAATTTGTGGGATACTTGTCACAAAGAATAGTCCATGGTTTTAAGCTCAGATCATTTTTTAAGCAGTAACATCCCAAGACCAGCTTCCTTGGCTCCAAGTGGCAGGAGAATTATTATTATTATTAATCATATGCTTTACCTGAGTGTCTAAGGACCAACTAACAGTGTGTCTCCATTGTGCTAGGCACAGTACAAATGCAGAATAGTAGATGGCCCATGCTCTGAAGAATTTAGTCTAAATAGACAAGACAGACGCAGCATGGGGGAAGGGGTAGAACCCTGTTAGAATGGCGATATTCAGGCCTGCCTGCAAAGCCTATAGTTTAAGAACTTAGGGGTATTTTTATCACTTAGCTAGTTACAGGAGTATGAAAACAAAGAATCAAAATCACAGTCTGCCTGTGTCTGGGCCTTCTTTTACTGTGACCGTCTGAGGCCTTGTTCTTAGGCTAAGGCCTTTGGCTAAACAGCAGGGGCAGCCATAAGCTGGGAAGCGAAGGGTCACATCCTCACATCCCAAACCAGTCACACTGAAATAAGGTGCTATTGGGCTGTTAGGAAGACAATCCTGTCCGGAGCTTAAGATGGTTAAAGAAACCTTAATTTGATAGCACTGTGTCTGGCAAGAAATCACTTATCAATGGTTGTGGTTGTGAAACCCTCATTTCTGTATTGCTTTATCTTTATGGCCACCACTTTTACATTGTTAATCAGTCTGGTTCTCTAATTGTTTCTCTCTCCTGTATAATTAATGTTGCCAGGTGTAAGTTAATTAGGGTACTGGTTTATAATTGGTTAGAGCAGGAGTAGGCAACCTATGGTGGCACACGAGTTGATTTTCAGTGGCACTCACACTGCCCAGGTCCTGGCCACCGGTCCAGAAGGCTCTGCATTTTAAATGTAATTTTAAATGAAGCTTCTTAAACATTTTAAAAACCTTACTGACTTTACATACAATAGTTTAATTATGTATTATAGACTTATAGAAAGAGACTGTCTAAAAATGTAAAAATGTATTATTGGCACATGAAATCTTAAATTAGAGCGAATAAATGAAGACTCCGCACACCACTTCTGAAAGGTGGCCGACGCCTGGGTTAGAGAATTATGTCACAATATGTTAGAATTGGTTAGTTAAATTTCAGCACAATGATTGGTTAAGGTATAGCTGAGAATATTGCTCTATAAATGGGGTCAAAGTGGAGGTGGGAAGGAAATTGGAATAATAGAATCTCAGGGTTGGAAGGGACCTCAGGAGGTCATCTAGTCCCACCCCTGCTCAAAGCAGGACCAATCCCCAACTAAATCATCCCAGCCAAGGCTTTGTCAAGCCTGACCTTAAAAACCTCTAAGGAAGGAGATTCCACCACCTCCCTAGGGAACCCATCCCAGGGCTTCACCACCCTCCTAGTGAAATAGTGTTTCCTAATATCCAACCTAAACCTCCCCCATTGCAACTTGAAATCATTACTCTTTGTTCTGTCATCTGCTACCACTGAGAACAGTCTAGATCCATCCTCTTTGGAACCCCCCTTCAGGTAGTTGAAAGCAACTATCAAATCCCCACTCATTCTTCTCTTCTGCAGACTAAACAATCCCAGTTCCCTCAGCCTCTCCTCAGAAGTCATGTGTTCCAGTCCCCTAACCATTTTTGTTGCCCCCCGCTGGATGCTTTCCAATTTTTCCACATCCTTCTTATAGTGTTGGGCCCAAAACTGGACACAGTCCTTCAGATGAGGCCCCATGAATGTTGGTTAGGGGGTGAACAGGAACAGGGACACAGGCAGGGCTCTGCAGCATCAGAGCTGGGAAGGGAACAGACTGTATCGGCATATAGAGATAAGCCCGACTGGTGTGAAGGGCTTCGGAATATGTAATCTTATAGGTGTAAAAATTGTACAGACTATACCACCCTGTGACATCATCAACGAAGTGCCCATTTGTGCCTGGGTAGGGGCCCTGCTCTGGGAGGGAGGATGCAGCAAGGACTCAGGATCGGTGGCCGGGGTCGCTGTGCACAGAGATGGGGAGGTTATGTGAGGAGGGGGGTAATGAGTGGGAGAGGGAGGTCAAGAGTTAAAATAATAATATTTGGGGAAAAAATGTATAATAAAGTGAAACTGAACAGAAATAAAACTGCCGTTGAGGCTCTAAAGCAACAAGGCTTTGGTAGGGATTTGGGGTTAAAGGTCTGGGATCCCCCACAGCTCCAAATCCCCAAACCTCTCCTCCCTCCCACTGATGCACCCACCCCACTTCCTGGGTGCCCTTCCCCCACACTCCCCTCCGCTTCTTCCCATTACTCTCAGCCAGCACCACCTCCCGGCAACTTGAGAACTTCTTGTATTTTCTCCTCTTCTCTCACAGCCTCCTACCTCCCTGCTGCTTCTTAGCTCTAACCCTGCACACACCCGCCCCATGTCCTGGCATATCTACTACCCCCCGTCTCCGTCCCTCCCACGGCTCGCTTATCCCTTCACCCATGGGATCCTGAACGGCAACATTACACGCTCTCCTAAAAGAGCTCATCTGACTGGCACACAAGCCAGGCATGAGTCACACAACTATTTACTCAATTTAGAATTCTACAGGAAGCATATTTTCCTCTTAAAATGAGGAAAAGGCATGAAAGCTACAGTGATTAATGTAGTTATGAATGTAGCCAATAAGGATACATTCAATGCAATTTTAAAATGACTGACAGCACCAAAAAGGCACATGTCCAAAAATGGTACTAGTGGGTGGGAGATAAGGCAAAAAAAAGGGGGGGGGGCAAGGAAACTTGTCAAAACTTGTATGACGAATAAAGGTATAAAGTTATTACTGCTCAGGTTCTTCAGAGACCCCACAGCTTCTAATAACCCAGGGGACAGGACTCCTTACCCAGCGAGGTCACCGTCTCATAGTTCTCCTGCATGACATCCCTGTAGAGGGCTCTCTGAGTGGGGTCCAGCAGAGTCCATTCCTCCTTGGTGAAATACACAGCTACCTCCTCGAAGGTCACCGGCCCCTGAAAGAGCAAGAGTCCAACACTCAGGACCTGCTGCCCCACTCCCAACCCCACTATTCACGGAACAGCAGCACCAGGTAAATGGAAGCCCCGGGAGGCCCATGTTAACAGAGTCTCACTCCACCTTTCTTAGAACAGACAGGCGGCATCAGAGGGTAGAAAGAGAGAACCTTTGTCTCTCACAGCTGACAGATGGAGGCAGGGTCTTCACATTTATCACATACCTACTAGCAGAGTTTGATATAGGAGATGGGGCTGTCTCTGGACACTACTAATGGCTCCCTGGTAGGAAACACTCTCCAAATAAAATACAAGGAAGAAAAGGGAAGTCAGTAGTAAAGAATATTAATTAGAACAGGGGTAGGCAACCTATGGCACGGGTGCTGAAGGCAGCACACAAGCTGATTTTCAGTGCCACTCACAATGCCCGGGTCCTGGCCACCAGTCCGGGGGGCTCTGCATTTTAATTTAATTTTAAATGAAGTTTCTTAAACATTTTAAAAGCCTTATTTACTTTACATACAACAATAGTTTAGTTATATATTATAGATCTTCTAAAAATGTTTAAATGTATTACTGGCCCACTCAAAACCTTAAATTAGAGTGAATAAATGAAGACTTCTGAAAGGTTGCTCAGCCCTGAGTTAGGTCAGAATTGTAGAAAATTGGTAAGGGAAGCTATCAGAAATCAATGACCAATCAATGAAAATAAGAAGGAAGTTTTGAAAAGTATATTAATCCTAACAATGGTAGTGATAAATTACTAGACGGAAATGGCAGAATTATCAAAAATAATGCAGAAGTGGTAAAAGTGTTCAATAAGTGTTCTCTCCTAGATTTGGAGAAAAACAGATGCTGTACTGTACAGAAGCAGGAAGCCTGCTAAACAACCAGTGGGGCCCCTTGACGATGAAAATACAAAACGAGCGCTTAAAGATGATAAAGTCATTGCGGAGAAACTAAATGGATTCTTTGCTTCAGTCTTCACGGCTGAGGATGTTAGGGAGATTCCCAAACCTGAGCTGGCTTTTGTAGGTGACAAATCTGAGGAACTGTCACAGATTGAAGTGTCACTAGAGGAGGTTTTGGAATTAATTGATAAACTCAACATTAACAAGTCACCGGGACCAGATGGCATTCACCCAAGAGTTCTGAAAGAACTCAAATGTGAAGTTGCGGAACTATTAACTAAGGTTTGTAACCTGTCCTTTAAATCGGCTTCGGTACCCAATGACTGGAAGTTAGCTAATGTAACGCCAATATTTAAAAAGGGCTCTAGGGGTGATCCCGGCAATTACAGACCGGTAAGTCTAACGTCGGTACCGGGCAAATTAGTTGAAACAATAGTAAAGAATACAATTGTCAGACACATAGAAAAACAAACTCTTGAGCAATAGTCAACATGATTTCTGTAAAGGGAAATCGTGTCTTACTAATCTATTAGAGTTCTTTGAAGGGGTCAACAAACATGTGGACAAGGGGGATCCGGTGGACATAGTGTACTTAGATTTCCAGAAAGCCTTTGACAAGGTCCCTCACCAAAGGCTCTTACGTAAATTAAGCTGTCATGGGATAAAAGGGAAGGTCCTTTCATGGACTGAGAACTGGTTAAAGGACAGGGAACAAAGGGTAGGAATTAATGGTAAATTCTCAGAATGGAGAGGGGTAGTGTCGACCTGTCCAAAGAACCCCTAATCATTTTAGTTGCTCTTTTCTGAATCTTTTCTAGTTCTAGAATATCTTTTTTTGAGGTGAGGAGACCACATCTGTACACAGTATTCGAGATGTGGGCGTACCATGGATTTATATAAGGGCAATAATATATTCTCAGTCTTATTCTCTATCCCCTTTTTAATGATTCCTAACATCCTGTTTGCTTTTTTGACCGCCTCTGCACACTGCGTGGACATCTTTAGAGAACTATCCACGATGACACCAAGATCTTTTTCCTGACTCGTTGTAGCTAAATTAGCCCCCATCATGTTGTATGTATAGTTGGGGTTATTTTTTCCAATGTGCATTACTTTACATTTATCCACATTAAATTTCATTTGCCATTTTGTTGCCCAATCACTTAGTTTTGTGAGCTCTTTTTGAAGTTCTTCACAATCTGCTTTGGTCTTAACTATCTTGAGCAGTTTAGTATCATCTCCAAACTTTGCCACCTCACTGTTTACCCCTTTCTCCAGATCATTTATGAATAAATTGAATAGGATTGGTCCTAGGACTGACCCTTGGGGAACACCACTAGTTACCCCTCTCCAAAGAACGTTGGGAGTAAAACTTCACCTGCTCCTCTGCTTTACTGAATCCAAACACTAGCAAAGTTTGTCAGGCCCAGATGGGGGTTGGCAGAGAGTCAGGTGTGTGCAGACATGATCCCTTCAGCAGCTGTAGGCACCATGGCTTAGCTGGCTAAAACCACTGTTTTGTATACAGGAGATCCTGGGTTCAAGTTCCAGTGGTACCTTACTGAGTTGCTTTTGGGGCACCTGGTACTGGCTACTGTCAGACGACAAGATTCAGAGCTAGATGGACCTTCGGTCTAGCCTAGTGTGGTTTTTCTTATGGTTTGAATTACACTCACAAGCACTGAGGATAGAGTTACTGAAAGTTTGGGAGTTAGGAGCTGATAGGTCAGTGGTCCAGTGCCCTCTCAGACGACCCCGTCCCTCTGGGACAGGGGCAGGTCTGAGCTCTCATACCAAATGCTCATTGTGGCTGCCAGAAACTGTGGGCAGCTCATTTAGTTTATGCCGAGAGTTGAGTCCTGTTTTGTGCACTGTGTCTGAGAATGAAAATCCTAACCTGCCCTTTGAAATAACAAAAGCAGCAGGACGTGTTTCTGTCCCTGCCCCAGAGCAGACAGACCAATGGAGAAATGCCATGAGTCCAGGGTAATACTCCCCTGCGGTTTTACCATTTCCACTTGCTAAACCCCCTCCCAACCTTCTGGGCTCCTGGAGCAGGGGACTGAGCCTGAGCCGAGACACGGACACTGCAACTTTACAGCCCAAGCCGCATGACCCTGATTAATGTGACACGGGTCAGTCGTGGGTGTTTCATTGCACTGGAGACGTAGCCTAATGTTATGTCTACACTGTGATTAACACACCCAGGGCACCTGTCGCAAAGCCTGGGTCAGCTGACTCAGGGTTATGGGGCTTGGGCTGCAAGACTATAAAATTACAGTGCAGACATATGGGCTTGAGCCCAGTCTCTGAGACCCCACGAGGGGTGAGGGTTTCCAAACCCAGGCTTCAGTGTGAACACAAATATCTGCACCACAGTTTTTAGCCTCTCAGCTTTAGCTTCATGAGCCCACGTCAGATGGTCCAGGCCAGCCATGCTGCCATCTTTATCCCAGGAGAGATGGACTCTAAGGGTACGTCTCCATTGCAATGTCAGCCCAGGGGTGGCACGCTGTGCTCAAAGCAGCAGCCTGGAAGCCCCATATTCACCACTGTCCTATAATGATGATACGGTTTGTACAAAGTCTGCCTGGTGAGGTATCATTTCAAAAGTCTTGGTCTGTTGAACATTAGTATTGTGTTGGATTGTGTGTGTAGCATTGGCTGGGAAGTTTTGCTCTGTGTGTGTTACTGAGATGAGGTTGGGAACTGCCCACCACCAGCCTTTCAGGTGTGACAATGGAGGAGCCAGACTCGCTGCTGGCCCATTAAAGGGATCCACACTCCCAAGGACTATCCCAGGAACCGTGTACAATGCAGACTTCTCCGAGATAGCACAGCGACAATGGGCACTGCTTGACTCACATCGTAGCAAAGGTACTTCCTAGCAAGTTGGAAGAAGCTATGAAAGGGGGTAGAGACATTATGAATTGGCCTCTCTTCCCCACAAGTCAACACCTGTAAACACGTCTGCAGGACAAACACTGTTAGGTGTAAGAAGTATAAATTGTTTAATAGGTTTCATTAGTTGGTTAATAAGATGTTTATGAAGTAAATCACTGGCTTTAAAATAAGATCCAATCTGGAGCATATGAACTATTGACCCCTGGACTCCATCTCTGAGAGGGGACTTGTTTACCGTCAGGACACAGGCTCAAACCAGTCCAAACCGGTTTTTCCCGCCAAAACCAGCCCTCAGCGTTCCATCTCCTCAGCACTTTTCCCACCACAGAAGTGATATAAGGACGTGCTCAGCGCCTGCGCAGGGCCGCCCCCCCCAGCGACGGCCCCTCCACGGTCGGGTCTTCCCAGCGCTTCCGAGCCGGAGAGCGACGAACCCCCTCGGTCCCGCCGTGAGACTGAGGAACAGGAGGCCTGTCACCCCCATTCCTGCCGTCCTGCATCCCTGGTGTCCAGCCTCCCACGGAGCCCCCGGGGAGTGAGAGACCCCGGGGGGGGGCACTGGGGCTGGGCAGGAAAGTGACTCTGCCCCGGGGAACCTGGGAGAAGCCTCAGAGCTGCCTTAGCCCCAATGGGATTTGGGGGGCAGAGACTGGGGCCTGGTGGGGGGGATCCCCTGTGGTGTGGGGGGAGATGGGGGGTGTCAGGCAGGGAGGGGAGAAGCTGGAGTTGTAGGGGGGGGAAGGTCGGTGGGACGCGGGGGGGGGTTGAACTGTCTCTGGGCAGCCAGGAAATTCCCGGGGGGGGGGAGTGGCGGGCGGGGGAAGGGGGGAGGGGGGTTAATTGTATCCTGTCCCTGTTTGTGCCACTTGCCTCTCGCCCCCGATACAAATTCTCTCTCGTTCTGCCCCTTTTCTCTCTCAGTGTCTTACACGGGGCTATAAAATCTGGGGCGATTCCCCCCCTTTCCCCTCCAATGATCAGCTCTCCCGTCCCCCCCGATTTCCCCCGTTCTCCCCATGAGCCAGCCCCCACTGCACCCCCTGCCCCCAGCCAGCCCCTGTCTGCACCCCCTGCCCTGCCACCCCCCATTGCACCCCCAGCCTGCCCCTGTCTGCACCCCCTGCCCTGCCACCCCCCATTGCACCACCTGCCCCCAGCCCCTGTCTGCACCCCCTGCCCTGCCACCCCCCATTGCACCCCCTGCCCTGCCCCCAGCCCCTGTCTGCACCCCCTGCCCTGCCACCCCCCATTGCACCCCCCTGCCCGCAGCCCCTGCCTACAGCCACCTCCTGCTCCCAGCTGCTCCCCCTGTGTGAGTGTCTGCACCCCCCCGCTCCTCCCTGCTCACAGCTGCCCCCTGCCACCGTCCCCCACCCGCAGCCTCTGCCGCCCCCGCCTCCAGCCAACCCCTGTCTGCACCCCCTGGCCAGTGCCAGCCCCTGCCATCCGTCCTGCCACAGCCCCTGCA